>NW_028261381.1:33984401-34271901 GCF_051295495.1 Thamnophis sirtalis
TTTTAAAGTGTCCTGTGATCCCAGCAGAAACATAGTTTTTACAGCAAAACTATAAACTCAGCAGAGGAACTGATGTGGCTATTGAATTGGATTTTACTTGAGTGGGTGCTGTCTGGTTCTTTTTATTTTTAATTGTACTTTAATGAATTTGTTGGCATGGTGAAGCATTTTCTTATTTTATGAGTCCTGTTAACTTGCTGGCATGTAGAAGCCTTTTTATATAAAATATTCAGGACATAAAATCTTTCTAGAACTAGATTCGTCATACCTAAATCGATTTTACCCTGAAAATCTCTTATTTGTTTTAATATTTCAATTAAAATTTATACTACATATCATTAACCTTATTATGAAGATTTCAATTTATATTGGGGACGTTTTCCCCCAAAGAACTCAAAGCAGCTTAGATAGGGATCTCCCCTAAAAGTATTCTTATTTTTAATAGTAATTTTATTATAATTACACTTATGACAATGAAAACTAATAGAAGCCAGGCCCCATTGGCCAGGGAATCCTGGTGAATGGGGTCTAGGAAAAGTCTTTTCAGCCATTGCTCCTGCCTTTTGGAACATCTTGCGCGCGCACACACGCACGCACGCACACAGACACACACACAAACACAAACACCCACACCCACACACAGAGACACAAACAAACAAATGATGTCAACTCTTGCTCCTGACCTTCCATAAGAGCTTAAAGACCCAACTCTGTCAATTGGCTTGGAGCTCTAATGGGGGGGGGGCCCTTCACATTGGGTGTGGTTGAGAGACTAATAAAAAAATTACACAACCTGCTTCTTCCCTAACTTTTACCTTAGGTTCAGTATTTATCTTTTTATATTTTTTAGTTCATATTCTGTATAGGCTTTGTACTATTTTATCTTTTTAATATTATAAACCATCCAGAGTGACCCTGTGGTAAGAAAGGTGATCAATAAATTTAATAAACAATAATAAACATAATAAAAGAAAGAAGAATAAAAGGAAAGAGTAGAAGGTACAGAAAAGAATGAAAAAACAGCATATAGTAAAGAAAAAGAAAAGAAATATATTAGAATGACTTCTCACCTTCATCACAACTACTGCATAAACAAGTTCAGTAACATTTTCTTAAAATACAACAAATGATTTCTTTTTCCTACATTCCGTCTCTTATCTGTAAATAAATCCATAAAACATTGCCATTTCAGTCCTGACATTAACAAAAGTCCATTAATGGTGACCAAAGATAACAAGATATCTAATTTTATCTTTGATCAAATAAACCAACTTTATTCTCCTTCCTTCTGCTTCTAATAATCTTAAACTTTATTCCCCTTAAATAGTGTTGTAGAGATTGATTTCTTTTCATTTTTTCTTTTGTTTTGTCTCACAATTTTTTTTCAAAGCTTTAGCAAGCCTCTTTTGTAAATCCAATATAGGAAAATTATTCAAACAGGTCACTTGCTTGGTTCATTGCTTGTACAGTATATCTCTTTTAATTATTAAGACATTAGCCATTTTCTTTTGTATGTCCACAGCATCTTTTTCCATGTCATCCTTGCAGCCTATCATTTTAAAATCTACTTTTAAATTAGTTTCAACTCAGATAAATACCACTGTCTCTTCAGGTAGATCTTGTTCTTCTTTCATAATAGCTTTTAGATACAATGTATCCATAAAGGCAGATACTGTTAAAGTTAACCTCTGGATCTATTGTTCAAAAATATATATCAATATGTCCAACATTAACATATTGTGCTTCATTCCGTAATTATAATTTAAATTTATGTGTCCATTAAGTGTTCTTCTCCTTTAACTGTAATCTTTAGTTCCCCTTAATGTCCCATTTTTAAAATCTTACTTTTTTAAAAAATTGAAAAGCATTTTCCCATGAAGAGGAGTTTTTATAATTAATCCCAAAATCTTATGTCAAATTTATCTGGGTCCTTGGTCGATTTGTAACTTTATAATATCAAAGTTTTAATCATCTTCTTGTTGTTTAATCATGGATGGATGGATGGAGGGAGGGATATATAGATCTTAAAGTATTGTAAAGTTATTTCACTGATTGAAGAAAACTAACCTAGTGCTATAAAACCTGTTGATTCAAAAGTTCCTAATAGCTTAAAAGTGATTAATAAGCAATTTCTGAAAGCAATTAGAAAGGAAAGTATGTGGATTTAGTGTCATTTCAGAGGCTCCATCCATGGTTTCAGCAAGATAGTTATTCCTTTATCTCCCAAAGCACTAAACCACCAGAAACTACTATCTTGTAGTCTCCTCACAAGAAACCGTTGTCTGGAACCCTTTTGGGTAAATTTTGTCTGGAGATGATTATCAAAGAATTAGTGTATTTTGTTGTAAAACGTTGTGTGTGTTGTGGGTTGTTGTGAGGGAATTGACACGCAGGAGCCATGTATAGCCAGTAAGATATTTATTAGTACCAGATGACAAGCGATTCAAAGATTTCCCTGCAACTGTCAGGGTATTTATACTAGCCAGAAGCAACTGTCAAGCCCAACTGTCACGAGGCCAGCCAATCAGATGCTGTGCCTTGACCAACCAATTAGAATGCAACACAGGTTGTTGCTGGGTTATAACACTCCTTCCCCCCAGTTATTTGTATAATAACCAATCAATTGTACATTATACATTTGCCCTTCTGTGTTGTACAATTCATTCACATTTTTGTCTTCCAGTTTTACCATTTGCAATTGTACATTATACATTTGTCCAGTTTTACCATTTGCAATTGTACATTATACATTTGCCCTTCTGTGTTGTACAATTCATTCACATTTTTGTCTTCCAGTTTTACCATTTGCAATTGTGTTCTCTCCTTCCCCGCAGTCAACCTGATAACTGTAACCACTTGTAACCACTTTAATGTAATGCTTAACTTTGTAACAGAAGTAGAAATTTAGCAACTCTGTCCAGGAACATTCTGGGCTAGTAGCTTCAATTAGTTTAGTAAATTTCCTTACCCCCCAGTGCCTATTCACATTTTATTTCTTTATTTACATTTTTTTTTCTATTTTTCCCTCACAATCCTGCGCATGCCCAATGAATTCCCCAGTCCAGGCTCGTTGAAGGCCTCGAGCAGTGTGGGAAGCAGGTTTGTATCTTAGGAGACAGGCAGGACAGGAGGATTTCAGGCCCTTGGAGGCAGCTAAGACAGGGGAACGACGGAAGGCCGAGGAGGCGTCGGGAGTCCGAGAAGGCAGGCTTCTCCTTCCCTTCGTTGAGGCGCGGAGCTGAGGCCAGGAGGCCGAGGAAGCAAGGCAGGAGACGGATGGCAGGGACACGCTTCAGTCCTCCTCCTTCTTCCTCTCTCTCTCTCCTGGTCAGGCAGGCATCACGGGGAGGAATTCGTGCCCTGGAGGCAGCGAAGTGGAGACAGGGGCTTTGAGATGCTTGCAGAGGCATCGCAGGGAGGAATTCGTGCCCTGGAGGCAGCGAAGTGGAGACAGGGCTTTGAGATGCTTGCAGCCTTCGTAGAACGGCCTCGGCAGAGGCAGCTGGAAACAGCTAGGTGCCTGGAAGGCAGGCAGGACAGGAAGGCAGGCCCTGGAGGCCTGTAGGCGCCGAAGGCATGCAACGAGCGGCTTCGGCAGGAGTTGAGGCACGGCGGCAAGGCTCGCAGTGGGCGCAGGCAGCACGGCCCGGAGAACGGAGGCAGCGACAGGGCTTCTGGCTGTCCTGTGGCTCCTTACTAGTTGGCTGATGTTGTTAGGCTCTGCGGGAATCGCATATCAATCCCATCCTCGTCGCCAGTATTGTAAAACGTGCATGTGTTGTGGGTTGTTGTGAGGGAATTGACACGCAGGAGCCATGTATAGCCAGTAAGATCTTTATTAGTACCAGATGACAAGCGATTCAAAGATTTCCCTGCAACTGTCAGGGTATTTATACTAGCCAGAAGCAACTGTCAAGCCCAACTGTCACGAGGCCAGCCAATCAGATGCTGTGCCTTGACCAACCAATTAGAATGCAACACAGGTTGTTGCTGGGTTATAACATATTTTCTGGCCTTTCTTTCTGCCACAGTCATCAACTTTGCTTTTCAGATCCATTCAGGTCCACTATTTCTTACTCCTGAAATTGGGATCTCCCCTAAATTTAATTTAAGAAGAGACTGGACAGTCACTTGTCTGAAATGGTTCTCCTGCTCTATTCTGATTGGTTGGTTGATGCTGATTACAAGAATCCTGTAAATTAATTTGGCTTCAAGAGAGCACCTGGGACAAAGCCATCCAATTTAGCGTATGGCAAAAATGTTAAAAAGCACATCAGAATGAAACTATTTACTGTATTTACAAATTCAAATGTAGACTATTTACATAGTCCATACATGATGGAGCTGTATGCAGAAAGTTTTCCTGGTATTCCCCCCCCCCCCGGATATTTCCCTGATATTCCCCAGCTGCAGAGACGTCCATTCGATCCAGCAATGTTGTCAAAATATTTAAAGAAGTATCAGACTGCAAGATCTGCCCTCTTTTGTATATGCAGGCAATGTCACAACTCTCCTTTCATCATATGCCACCTCCCCCAATTCCACCCATCCACCCCCACCCGCCCCAGCAGACACCTCTGTCATGAGGAGCTTGAATAGTAGAGACTCTGCTACTTATACTGAGCTGTGAGAATAACTTCGATAAAGAGCTGGGAGAAAGAGCTACAGTTTACTGTAGACAAAGTTCAAAATAAGAATGGGGATGAAGAAAGCATCTTAGAAGGGATCCTCCCTTGTTCTCTGTAAAGTAAAGACAGGGGAGAGCTGAAGTGCTTTCAGGCTTGTAAGATCAGTGGTGCATTAACCATTAAGCAGACTAAGTACATGCTTAGGGCACCAGACCCAAAGGGGACATCACAAAGTTGAGAAAGAAAAAAAAACCCAATGAAGATTTGTACAGTATGTACAAAGGAGCGGGTGGGGGGGGGCACTATGATTTGTCAGTGCTTAGGGCACCAGTCAGCCTTAATCTGCCACTGTGTAAGATTCTGTTGTTTATTTATTTGTATTTATTTTTAAAAAGTTTTCATTAGGTAAACATTAAAAATGTTGGACATAGTGTGACGTTTCTGGCATAGTCATTTCCACGGAGTTTTTTGATCTTACAACAATAACAGTTTCTATCCATTACATAGGTATTTGTAGCCAGTCAAATTACCTACCCATTAATCCGTTTCATGATATAGTTATTATCAGTACATATACATACCCAATTCCTACCTTTCGTACAATAGTAATACCATGTTTTCCAGTACTTAACTTATCCGCGTTTCTCTGTCCTGATCTTTTCCCCTCGTTTCTAACCCCCGGTACTACTTGTCCCAGATTTCGTGGTATTCCGTCTCACCCTTGTCTTTGAGCTCTGTAAGATTCTGTTATTGTAATCTCACAGTAAAGTGTAGTCTTGGTACTCATGGTTTTGGTTTCGTATCCGGATTACCTTAAAGATCTGGCACTGCCAACCCAGGATTTTTAGAGAAAAGTCATCTGTGAATGTAATTATCATACAGATCTCGGTCATTGCACATTCTCAGAATGGGCTACTATTCTTCTAGTGCTGCCCAAACAAACAAACCTATCTCAGAGATTAAAGCCAATAAAATCTGAGAAAACACCTCTTGTCCAGATGTTTTGTGACCAAATTATTGTGCAATTTCTCAAAGACCAAAGCAGAATATTGTTCTGGGGAGAATAGCAGTGCTGGCCAGAACTACAATTTCTTTGTATTGCTACATAATGAAAAACCAAGTGATATATCTAAACATAATATCTTTTGGCACTGGGTGCAGGCTCCGTATTAATCATTACTCCAGCCTTGTGGAAATTGAATTTCAATTTCTTCATTTAAGACCCAGGTCTTAATTGCAAAAATATTATTAAGAACGCACTTGTTTTGACAGTGCTATTATCTTTTTTATCTGAAGCAAAGACTTGTTCATTATTCCATGGCTTAGGAATTTTTATTTATTTATTTAATAAGGTTTGCAGTTAATTGCTAGTTCACCAGCATTTATTATTGCAGATAAATTTTCTTTAATCAATAACTTTTTCTTCGATCAATGCATTTAACTTTTTGTAATTAACCAAATTCCATCAATCAAGAGAGACTGCTGTAATAATTATATTGCGGATGTAAAAATAACTGCATGCACCAGACTTTAACTATTTCACTCTCTCTCTCTCTCTCTCTCACACACACACACAATAAAAAGAACACACACACTCCATGACTGAAATAGAGATTTCTGCTGCAAAGCTCTGCAAACTCTGCCTTCCTTTCCTGCCTCATAGGAGAGCTTCTCAGTTGGTCTCTTGAAAAATCAGCACACAAACAGTTTCACGTTTTATAGGGTTATTTATGCTTTGAAAATGACTCAGAATAAATGCTTTGGGATGTGAGAACCAGTATACTATTCTTCTGATATTTATTAAAGCAACTCATCTTTTTTCAGGTTCTATGTGTGTGAGAGAGGAGGGGGGGGGGGAGAGAGAGTATTGTGTCTGCTTTAATGAGCTCCTTGTGAAAGCAGTGACTTTTTTCTTTTTTTTGCATTTTTGATAAAAGACATGCTGCCTTTAACAAATACCAGGGAAGTGCTGGACTCCAAAGCATTTCTTCTGACTCATTTTCAGAATCACACAGACTTACTGTTTTCTTCTTCTGCCAACTGGTTTGAGACAATATTTAAGCTGAAGACGGTTAGTTGATAATTAACAAATAAATAAGATTTGGGAGACTAAATACTGCTCCACTGTGCATCTCAAGGTCAGATGCATACTATAAACTCTCAGTGAATTATCCTTTTCTTTTAACTGCTGGGGCGCCCAACCTCTGGAACAGCATTTTCCCCAAGGTGAAATTGGCTCCAACCTTGCAGGCTTTCCGGAACGCTCTCAAAACTTGGATGTGCTATCAAGCCTGGGGGTTGCAAGGAAGTATCGAAGTTGTTAAATGATGGTTCTCTATATAAGTTTCAATTATATACACTCCTTGTATTTTTGGTATTGTACTTCATAATAGTAGTTTTATCTGGCTTTTAAAGTGATTTTTAAAAAAATAATTGTAGATTATAATTTTAATTATGTTTTAACTATGTATGCTATCCAGAGTGACATGTAGGTGAAATGGGTGATTCATATAAATTTAATACATAAATACATACATAAAGTTCAGCTTTATTTCAATCTTTGGTTTAAACAAGTCTTACATGGCCTAAAATGAGAAGGTCAGTGACACAATAATCTCTTGAATCAATGGACTAGTGGGGGAAGGACTGTCTTTTGAAGCAAACTCTCACTGATGTCCATTAAAGAGTGAACAAGATCTTTCTTTTTGAGCCCAATTATACACTCGTGGATGAGAAAAATCTATGCTATACTCAGACAGTATCCAGTTTCAGGAGAAGTGGTGAACTTGGGCTGATTGGTCAAACAATAGGTTTAGGAGCAAATCCATGGTTGCTTTAAAATCAGGCAAAACACAGATCTAGGAGACATCTGTGAAATCTGAAGTCTACTAAACCATGTACTGTCATAAGATTCTCTTATTCTCCAAAGCACCAGAGGGCAGGACAAGAACTAATGTGTAGAAGCTAGCTAAAGAGAGATCCAGCCTAGAACTAAGGATAAATTTTCTAGCAATGAGAACATTTAATCAATGGAATAACTTGCCTCCCAGAATTATGAATGGTCTATCATTGGAGGTTTTTAAAAATAGACTGGACAACCATTTAGCTAGGAAGATCTAAGATCTCCTGCTTTGAGCAAGATTAGAAGACCTCTGTAGTCCCTTCCAGTCCTATGAGTCTATGTTTTATAATATATAAGCATTTAAAAAGCTGCATCTTTAATTTCCTCCTTTAATTGAAGGAAGAAATGGTGATGACCAAGGGAGGAAAAACAGTATGGAAACTGAATGTGAAAATTTTCCTGCAGCACAGAATGTTCCTAATCCTACTTTCATAAGCAGACTTCACTGTACAAATGTATTTGTGCTGCAAGAGAAATGAAAACTTTAATTAAATGTTTTTAATTTCAGACTCCAGGATTCAATTTCCAAGCTAGCTTACATTAACTGAAGTTGGATATAGATTTTCTGTTGACTGAATGGATCATATTTTTATTACCCTCTGCTATAGCAGATAAATATATGAAAGAGACATACAACACACACCTTATCTGGAGATACTGAGATATAAGTAGAGCCGAGGTGGCGCAGTGGTTAAATGCAGCACTGCAGGCTACTTCAGCTGACTGCAGTTCTGCAGTTTGGCTGTTCAAATCTCACCAGCTCAGAGTTGACTCAGCCTTCCATCCTTCCGAGGTGGGTAAAATGAGGACCCGGATTGTTGTTGGGGGCAATATGCTGACTCTGTAAACTGCTTAGAGAGGGCTGAAAGCCCTATGAAGTGGTATATAAGTCTAACTGCTATTGCTATTGCTATAAATAATAGGGAGTAAATTGTTATACAGTAATATGTACGTTGGTGCAACCAACCCTAGGGATGCAACCATCCCTAGAGCTCAGAAATTGGGAAGGGACATCATACTGAAATTGGTATTCTTCTTATAGGATGATGAAATATTAAGAGAAAACCCTGGCTTCTTTAGACACCATCACACATAGGTTGACCAATTTTCAAGTAAAATCTGTAAAAGTAAAAAGATGAGGGATGGGAGGGGTACTTTCAGACTTGCAAGATTCTGTTAATGTGACCTTACAATAAAGATAGAGTGAGCACTCATAGCTGTGCTTCTTGCCTGGACTACTTTGTAAGGTTAATACCAGATGCATGATGCCAAGAAGCAGTATTCCCACCTGCACCCAATACCACTCCCTTTCCCAAGAATTTAGATGTCTGCATTGACAGCATAAGTGATGGGGATGCAGTTGGCCCTTCTTCTATTTTGGGTACACGAGATTGCTTTAAATAGTGCATGAAAAAAATGTGAAAAAGAAGATCGCAATAGCACTTAGACTTATATACCACTTCACAGTGCTTTACAGCTCTCTCTAAGTGGTTTACAGAGTCAGCATATTTGACCCCAATAATCTGGGTCCTTATTTTATCCACCTCAGAAAGATGGAAGGCTGAGACAACCTTGAGCCTGGTGAGATTCGAAGTACCAAATTGCAGGCAGCCAGCAGGCAGCAGAAGTAGCCTGCAGTACTGCATTCTAACCACTGCACCACCATGGCCCTTCAAGGATGCATCTTTCCTTGAAACAAAATGACGAAGAAAGGCTGATCAAACTCTAAGGCTGACCCCATTGCCTTTGATACTGAAAGTGAAATACTGAAGATTGAGCCCACTTTGGACAAGCCTAGCATTTTATTTAACCAGATCCTTACAGTACGGTTATTTTGGTCATTCTCCTATTAGCAATTTCAAGTGTCTTCTAGATTATCCAGATATGGTGGTAAACCAACTATACAAGAGTCAGGCTTTGTTATCACTTCAATCACTTCAATACTTGAGAGACCGCCTACTGCCGATCACCTCCACACGACCCATCAGATCTCATCGTTTAGGCCTCCTCTGAGTTCCATCTGCTGGCCAATGCCGACTGGCCACCACGCGGAGGAGAGCCTTCTCGGTGGTAGCCCCGACCCAATGGAACGATCTCCCCGTGGAGATTCGTACCCTCACCACCCTTCAGACCTTCCGCACAGCCCTTAGAATCTGGCTATCCCGTCAGGCCTGGGGCTAAAGATTGTAACCCGCCCGAATGGTATGAATGTTGCGTTTTAATCATGTACTGTCTTAAATGTAAAAGTTTGTCTCCCCCCCCCTTGGATTGTGAGCCGCCCCTGAGTCCCCCCAGGGAAAAGGGCGGCATACAAATAAACAATCTGAATCTGAATCTGAATCTGAATCTGAATCTGAATAGTGGGTGAGTGTTGTTTTGAAGATATTGTACATCTTCAATGGACAAAGTCTACTGTTTTTTTCCACAGAAGCTAGCCAGTGGAGCAGCATGGTGCTTTAATTTACCCAACAACTCCAGTTAACTTAGTTAAAGCACCACACTGCTTTGTGAAATGCTATCTGTAGATTGATTTAATGAAATTTCTACCTAACCATATTGCTTTGCTGAAGCTTTGTCTAGCTCTATAAAATATCCTTTTTATATTAAGTTGGGAAATGTTTTGATGATTATCAAATAAAACTCACATCAAAGAAATATTCTCATTCCTAACCCTTTCCCCACCTCTATTCTGTAATCTTCCACCAGTTTTGAACCTCTCATCCAGTGGTGGGATTCAGCCGGTTCGCATCTATTTGAGAGAATCGGTTGTTATCTTTCTAAGCAATTGGGAGAACCGGTTGTTGGAAGAAATCTGCTTTTATTTTTCCCCACTTTACAGGGCTAATCCTGTAAGGAAGGCAGGAAGGAGACATTCTGATTTTGTTTCTAGCCTAATCTTGATTGCCCTGCTTACAGAAACTGCCTCTCCGGTTAACCATTATTACATTGTAACAGCTAAGGCGAAGTGCCCATCGACCTGAGTGACATTGAGTTGGCCATGCCCAGCTAGTCACATGACCACCGAGCCCCACCTACCCAGCTGGTCATTAGCGCAGAGAACCGGTTGTTAAATTATTTGAATCCCGCCACTGCTCTCATCCTACATTCACCCTTCAATCCCTACAAAGCATGCAAATTCCTTCTCATTCCATTTCCTTGGGACATTCAAATCTGCATTTAAAATGGAGGCACGTAAGACAAAAAAGTAGTTTCTAGGACACTTTGTAGTTCTTTTGTACAACATTTACATTTTGTATTATTTGAAAAGTTATAAAGAACATCTTGAACAGCAGTGTATCAGCTATGAATATAATTAATCTTGTGCCCTTTGTGAATCTATATTTATATTTGTAAATCTGATATTTCAAAAATTGGTGATGAATAAAAATATTTCTCACAGTCTCTGGAATTCAGTTTCACAAAGTTATTTTTTTTCTCTTCTGTTCAGTTATATTTTACTTGTTCTCAATGTTTTTCAAACTTGCCAAGTTTAGGATGTGTAGACTTCAGTTTTCAGAATTGGAGAATTCTGGAAGTTTGTTTGTGTGTGTGTGTGTGTGTTTATTTATTATCTGGCATAACATATGGCAGTAGAAAATATATTAATATTTCACCTAAATTAAAAACACATTAAAATTTAAATGTTAAAAAAGTTCTATATTCGGACACCAATGTCTATGCCATTTAATCTTTTTCCATTTATTTGGGGGGGTGGGGATCAGGTACTGGACCGGTATATACCCTTAGCTTACAGCCAATCACATTTGGCCATTCTACAATTTGATGTGGCCCCCGCAGTCACGTTGAGGGGAGGATGGTATACAACATTTATACAGTAAATCTTGGCAAACACTGTGTGAGATGTGAATCCTATTCAGGATTGTCCATTGCTGGTGAGGTAGCTCAAAATCTGGCATCTTTTATAAGGGAACTATGTATATAACTATGTAACTACTATTCTATGTATCTTCCTGTGTCTGGGCATTCAGCAACCCAATTGGCTTTCCACTGAGAGTCAATGTTAAAGTCGTAAAGCAGATGTTATGCCAGTGGGGGCTTCTTAAATTTGAGTCTTCCAATTGATCAATGGTCATTGTGAACTGGAAGGAGGCAATTCATAATTTTTCTGTATTTCTCATTAGTACATCTTGCCTTTATAGAACTGCCATGTGGCTCAGGACAGGAAGTAAAAAAATAGGAGTGGTTTGACACATCCACTGATGTTTTGACACTCCATGGTATCATTGAGTCTGGTATGGCAGCTGTTGAGCTATAGAGGGACACAATATTTCAGTCCTAGTGCTGATGTTCTGAGGGTGGCGGCTAAAGCACCCCATTTAGTTCCACTTAATTTCTGGAATGTGTTGTCCCTAGTATAATTTTTGCTGCCATGTTCTTCGGATGTATTTTATAGGAGAGAGCTCACTGCAATGTTACTCCATGGTACTTTGCATAAGAGTTTGTAGGGGAGGGAGATGTGGTTTGAGTAAATCTTCGGGGCTTCATTTGTTAGTTTGTTATTAAGATAGAAGGACGTACTTACCATTTTGCTGAGACTAGGAGTAAACCTTCAGTCCAGGGGTGGGTTCCGGCTTGTTTTAATGCTGGTTTGCTGGGGGTGGGGTGTACTGTGGGTGCGGGCGCTGCATGCACAGTAGTAAAAAATTTGCTCTTGCACATGGGCAGAAGCAAAAAGCAAGATGGTGGCACCTACAATGCCGCTGATGGAGCCAGTTGAGGGGCATGTCTGGCCAAGTTACTACTTACTTGGCCGAACTGATCCGAACCGGTAGGAACCCACCTTTGCTTCAGTCAGTGAAAAATGTTCACATGCTCTTAAGATCATTATAGAGGAGGCTGTCTGTTATCTCCATCTTACACTGCTGTGGCCAAATCATCAGAGTATTCCATCACTGAGGATTTCTGGGAGTTGAAGTCCATAATCTGAAAGTTGCCAGTGTTGAAAAAAGCTACTCTATACAGTTAAGATTATAGCAGGGGTGGGTTTCAACCGGTTCGCGGCAGTCCCCACGAACCGGTTGGTGGGTGAACCCGGAAGTAAGTAACTTCCGGGAACGGCGAAGGGCCCACCCGCCCGCGCGCGCTCCTTACCGGTCTTTGAAGGCTTATGCGCTTCCACACAGGCGCATGGCACATACAGCGCCTCCGCGATTCTCCGTGAGCAGCTGGATGGCACATACAGCGCCTGCGCGAGTCTCCGCGAGCAGCTGGAGCATCGCGCAGGTGCTAAGATGCATGGGTGAACTGTGCGCGTACACGAGGACTCCGCCGGCCCCGTTCCAACCGAACCGGTTGGAACGGGATTAGCAACCCACCCCTGGATTATAGATACCATGATGCTATTCTACGATATAATATTCCACACATGCAGTGATAGTTCCTCATTTCTCTTCTGAAATCTCCTCCTTTTTTTTTTTGCCCCTAAAGTAAACCAGCTATACTATCACTAAAAGATTTATGAGCCCAGTTTAAAGTTAAGTAAAAATGTTTGACAACAGAACAGTGTATTTAAAGTAATAGTATCTGGAACAAAAGCCCCGAGTTCAGGGAAAGAAAAGAGACCATTTTTCTCCCCCATTAAAAAGCATAGGGAAATCATTTTGGAAAATGTCTGGCACAGATAAACACTATAGAACAAACCTAACAGAAAGAACATACTGCAATTCAGGCCTCCCAAAGCTAAATACATAGCAAAGGCTTTCCGGAAACATTTGAGAAAAATGTGTGGAGGATTTAAAAGGTTCAGAGTTGTTTACCAAAGCTGAAGGGCACAGACAGGGAGCTGAAAGGTGCTGTATATTAAGACATTTGCTTTCAAACTGGTTGGGTTTTTTTCTTTCTTTCTTTTTTCTTTTTGGATTGATTTGTCTGTTTTTAGCTTGAACAGTTATGGGGGTGGGGGAGAAAATCACTAAAGCAGAATGACTTAACATACTGTTACATAGTGAGGCTAGGCCATCTGGTACTCTAATGTAACAGAATTCCAAAGCATTGCATTGATTCTTATAGGTATTGGGTCAGGCCTAGCGCCCTCTACATCACAACTGCTGATTATTTATTTATTAGACCCTTATCTCACTTTATTACATTATAAGTCACTCAAGGCAGCGAACGTACCTAAAACTCCTTCCTCGTCCTATTTTCCCAACAACAATCTTGTGAGGTGGGTTGGGTTGAGAGTCTAAGCGGCTGCCACAAAGAAGAGGGGGTGGGTTCAACCTATTCTCCAAAACTCCTGAAGGCAGAACAAGGAGCAACAGATGGAAAACATATGAAGGAGAGATCCAATCTAGAAATAAGGAAAAAAATTCCTGGCGGAATAATTAATAAGTGGAATGGCTTGCCTTCAGAAGTTGTGGGTGCTCCCATCACTGGAGGTTTTTAAGAAGAGATTGGACAGACATTTGTTTAAAATGGTATACATCTCCTACTTGAGCAGGCAGTTAGATTAGAAGACCTCCATAGTCCCTTCCAACTCTGATATTCTGTTAGTCTGAGAGTAAGTGTTTGGTCCAAAGTCACACAGCCAGCTTTGATGCCTAAAAACGGAACTAGAACTCCCTGTCTCCTGGTTTCCAGGCCAGCATCTTAACCACTACGCTAAACTGACTCATTATTATTATTATTTGTTCATCATTATTATTATTAATATTAGAAGGGTTAACCACCTGATTCTGAGATGTATTGCTTCAAGTTGTAAAGAAACTATTTCATAGACATTTCTCTATGCCCAAATTATGTAAATGAAGTCCTCCATTTAGAAAGCTACGAAGCCAGAGAAAAGTCTAGGCATTATCATATCCAGTTTGCTCCATGTGCCATCCTTCTTATTCTGCTCAGACAAAATCAAAAGTGGGACATTTTGAAAGCATATTTTACTTTTTATTTGCTGTTTATGACAAATAAATACAAATTCCACCATTTTTCTAACTCGATCATGGTTCCCCTCTTAAATATCACGCTTTGAATTTTTTTCCTTCACTGGATGACCATCTTTTTATAAAGGACTTTTTATCCATTTAAGTTGTTTTCTCATGGAGAATAGCATCAGAAAATATAGCTCTAGTGCTTGAATTTTTTTTTAACTGCAGCAGGGGAACAAAAGCAACAGCCTTAGGACTGCAAAGTTTAATACGATCTCCCCCTTTCCA
The DNA here is from genome assembly GCF_051295495.1 of Thamnophis sirtalis. Taxonomy (NCBI): domain Eukaryota; kingdom Metazoa; phylum Chordata; class Lepidosauria; order Squamata; family Natricidae; genus Thamnophis; species Thamnophis sirtalis. The sequence goes on from NW_028261381.1 coordinate 33,999,104, forward strand.
AAAGTTGCCATAAATAATAGTAAGGCTAAGGAAGAAATTAACAAGTACATTAAATACAAAGAGAGTTATATTGACTGTAGTTAATTCAATTACAGTATAATTATATGTTAAATGAATTGCAATCCAATTAAACCTATTTTGTTTTTTATCCTGCTCTGCCTATATGGCCTGCTGTGGCCTTATCAACCTTTTGGGTCACAGCCTCTAGTAAACTTCTCAAAGGTCAAATGGGATGGCTGCCTTCAACAAACTTGGCACTCCTGACTTATATAATTGGATGTCACATTGCACAAACACAATGCCACTATGTTCCTGGACATTCTGCAAATAAGGACTAGTAATTGGTTTGGATTTTAATGCCTCCTGCAGCTGTGCAAAAGTAGCCTGCCTACATTTCTGAAGCCTATTGAGGTTAATAGTAAGGTCAGTGCCTTCTGAGACATCATAATTTGAGCAATTTTATTGGGAGGTGATTTACCAAATTCTGGGGCTTTGGATTGATTTACATACTCATAAGGCATCCACTAAGCACTGCATAATACTAGGCTGGGCCTTGTCATAACTAATGCCACAAGTATTATATAGTTCTGCAAATGGGATAGCTTTTCAATTCAATCAGCCCTGAATAATCAATGCAAAGGCCACGTTTCAAAAAACATTTTCTTAATGGAAAATACAATAAGCAAATAAGCTTGTAACCAACACATTAAATGGCCTTATTCTGATTTGCTTGATAAATAAAAGTTTGCATTATTGTCCTTAAGAATTTGCAAGGTCAGTTAAAATCTTTGATGAGAAATTACAAGTCCAACACTGTCTTCTAACTCATTTAGCTGCCAACAGATTTGAAGTTGCTCTGAAAAAATGTGCAGTGCTTCCATTTAAAATTAAGTATAGAATAAGAACAAGCCTGAGATTTCTTGATATCCCCAACTTAATATGAATTGAGCAGAGGAAATGAAACTATTTAAGTATTTTACAGCATTTGCTTATCTGTCCAATTACGATGTCTCTGATGTTTTAACCAAGATTGCCATGTTTCTGCATGCATAGATTGCATTTGACCATAAAATTATGGTTTATTTTGCAGCTTACTATTTTTTTTAATGAAATCTAAGAAATTATGTCTAGGATCTTCTGTGTTTACAAAATGTGCTCTGTGATTGTCACATTCTTCCTCAACCATAAAGAATGATATACAATCCTAGGTTCAGGTTACTTGCTCAGATGTAGTTCTCCCTACAATGAATCTTGCTTATATTGTGACTCTTTTGGGACACTCTCAAAAATAATATGATAGAAAATGAATTTCACTGATATTACTTTAATCCATATAATAGAATAATGAGTAGTAATCCCATTAATTTGCATATCAAAACTTCTGGAACCAAATTGGGTAATCTCAGTGTACACTAATACAAAGAAGGCTTTTAAAAATAAATATAGTTTGGATTGTTGTAAGCTCACACCATTCCTTCACTTTCAGATGTCAGTAAATACTGATATTCCCTCTGTTGAGAAGGGTCACCATAATTTATAATAAAAAGCTCTTGATGATTAAAAGATTAAAGGTCCTTCTGAAGATACCATTAACTGAAATGCTTTTGTTGGAAATGTTCTTGTTTGTGTCAGGCACAATTTGTGGAATGCCTTGCCCCAGAGATGCCTTGATCTCCTTCTCTGTCTCTGTTCAGACTTTACGGAAACAACTGAGAATCTACCTATGTTCAGGAAAAGTAGAACACACACAATGATTCATGCCTTACAATACACTGCACAGATTGATGATGACCTCTTGTTCTTGGTTCCCCCACCCCCAAGTGATTAAGAAGCTTCTTTCCACATCAGGGACAAATAGAAAGCAATGGGGCCAGCCTGCTTCTCTCCATTTTTTCAGAATTCCCGAAGAATCCTTCTCAGGTCCTAAAAAATAAAAAAAAAAGCTATCCAATGACATCTTTATGATCTTACTTTTAAATTGTGTTTAAGTGTTTTAGTGTTGTTTTCAATCTGTTATGATGGCTTCAATGTTCACTTTACGTTTTTATGATGTTGCTGATGATTTATTTTGATATGTTACAAGCTGCCTTGATGGCTTCAGCCCAAAATGAATACAAGGAATTAAATAAAAGCTGTAATAACATCTTGAGAGGAAAAAGTCATCTGCTCACATACCTTTGCATGAACATAGCTTTCCTTTTGAGGGCATCTTACCAATGTGACAGTCAAATTGCCCTTGGGGCCAAGGACCCATTTATTTCCACACAAATGGAGTATAGTACAATGCCTTTTGCTAGTACTGAGTCACGGGGCAATCTAATTGGCTTTCGAAGATGCAATAGGAAAGACTCAGTCTGGTCCTTCTTTTTAAAAAAATCAATAAGCAAAATTGTAGGTTGTGAGTCTGTTTTCTTAACTACTAGTCCAAAACACATGGACAGCATTGGACCAGGAAGAGTGGGAAGGAACCCATACAGCCTGTCAGGATCATGTTAACAAAATATGGCAGCAAACCAAAGTACAGTTTTTCACCTTTGTATATTGGAGTAAATAATAGTAAAAAAAAATAGTTCCCCAAGGATTAAAAAAAAACTAAAAGCCTACTATGCCTCTTCTTTTTTTCATGTTTTATTTATTTTATTTATACAATATTCAATTTCCATCAAACAGTGTGTGATCTGGGTACAGTTATTTTTGAACAATCATAATCCACATATTTATTGTTGTATTCATCATAATAATATTAAAACATAATAATATAATATTGAACATCTTCCTTAACAACTCTTCACATTAATATTTCCTCTTTTTATATCTCCTCCTTTCTGACTCCTGTTTCTATTGTCTAGCCATTGATAAAATACATCCCATATCAAAAAATATTCAGTTTCTTCTTTATCCTTAATAATATGCCTCTTCTTGTGATATCATTATCTTACTGTTTTATCCTATGTATGCCTGTTATCGAAAATTTCTTTTTAGAAGAGTTGTCTTTGTGTTGTTGAACATTTGGCTACTCTTATTCTAAGCTATTCTATAAGTTAACATGTGTGAACATTTAGTAAGTGTCAATTAAGTCATGCTGTCACCTGTTAAGAACTCTCTGGCGCAGTGGTTAAATGCAGCACTGCAGGCTACTGCTAGATCAGCAGTTCAGCGGTTCAAATCTCACCGGCTCAGGGTTGACTCAGCCTTCCATCCTTCCGAGGTGGGTAAAATGAGGACCCAGATTGTTGGGGGCAATATGCTGACTCTCTGTAAACCGCTTAGAGAGGGCTGAAAGCCCTATGAAGCGGTATATAAGTCTACTGCTATTGCTATTGCTATTGCTCTCATAAACCATTAGATAATAATTGCAGTAGCAATAATAGCACTTAAACGTGTATATTGCCCCATAGTGCCTTACAACACTCTCTGGGCAGCTTACAATGTCAGCATATTGCCCCCAACAATCTGGGTCCTCATTTTATCAACCTTAGAAGGATGGAAGGCTAAGATAATCTTGAGCCTCATCAGGATCGAACTCCGTACTGTGGGCAGAGTTTGCCTGCAATACTGCATTCTAATCACTATGCCACCATGGTTCTTAGACTCATGAAAGAGGAATTTTCTAGATTTCCCAAAAAATTATTGTGAGGGATACGACAACAAGGTTTTTGTGAATTTAATATGTTATGTTGTAAACAGAGAGGATAATAGTATGGTGTCTATTGAATAAAAATTCATCACCAACATTCTCTAATGCAATTTTATTTGAAGGTTAAGGTGCACAGAAGGCTGGCTCTAAGCCAGTTTTTAAAAATCCTGTCCAGTTGGAGACACTTTGGCAACAGCGCGCAATGTATTCAGACCAGACTGCAGGCTACCACTTATTTCCATTAGACAACTCCCCTGCTTTGTGACCTCCCACCTTTCTGTTCCAGGAAAGTAACTGGCAAAAGTGATTGCAGGCAAATCTTCCAGGACATATAAACATTTATATGCATAAGCGTGTAGCTCACAGATTATTTGGGAGCAGGGAACAAAACTCTTCTATCGCAAGTACCTGCGAAATTTTGTGGAATGCTGAAATTTTTTAAAAAATAGAAAAAAGGTAGCTGGAGGAAACTAAGAAAGAAAGATAATAATTAGGAATAAAACATTTCTTTGGGATTTCAAACAAGCTATGATTGACTTATGAACCAGCATTACACTGTTCAACAGTCAGAACAAAGAAAGATCTGAAACAGGGTTTCCCTAACTGTGAGGGGCACATTCCTCAAGTAGGTACAGTGGTGGGTTTCAAAAATTTTTAGAACCTCTTCTGTAGGTGTGGTCTGCTTTGTGGGAGTGGCTTGTCAGCCATGTGACCGAGTTGAAGTGATTTGGCATCATGTGACTGGGTGGGCGTGGCCAACTTGTAAAATGTGGTGAAACTCACTTAACAATGTTCTTGCTTAGCAACCAAAATGTTGGCTCAGAAATTCTGGCATTTGAAACATGCAAGTCTTAAAGCTGTCAAGTTACAAGACCATTGTACCCCTAACCCTTTAGAAAAAAAACCCAGGGGTGTTCAAACTTGACAGCTTTAAGACTTGTGGAACTCCCATAATTCCTCCACTCGCTCTTCATCTTGATGATGTGCGGCTAGGCAGGGAGGGGGGGAGGGGGAGCTGGAACCGGTTCTAAACGACACTGTAGATTTGTGGAACCTCTTCTATAGAAGAGGTTAGAACTGGCAGAAACCCACCCATGGTACAGATAGACTCCAGGAGAGATGTGGAAGACCTTTTAGATACACTTTTCCAATAATATTATCTTTCGCAAAGTTTCATTGCATTGCTTTCATTGTTCATTTGTGTTCATTTCCATGTTTGGATTTTGGTGGGAAGTGTGTATATTAAGATTACAGTAAAGGGAGGTATGAGGGGGAAAGGTTGAAGAACCCTTGGTCTAAAACATGGGTGTCAAACTTGATCACAGCACGCGATGTCACGTGATGTATCGTGATGTTTTTTGCCTTCGCGGAGCCAGGATGGGCGTGGCTTGCACAGGATTCCTTGAAGACATTTAGCTTCTTATCTAAGTGCAGATATATGTTCTTTGTGAATTTTGTGAAGCTTCTTGGAGATTGTATCTGACCCACAGGCTGCCAGTTTTACACCCCTGGACTAAAACATACTAGAAACTAAGCCCTGAGTCAGTCGAAGGAGTGGACCTTACATTGCAATGGGGTAAGTTAACTGCTGAGATTATCCTGCAACAAGATGAATCCCAAACAGGCAGGAGTACTTGGGATCAGATAGTCCCAAAGGTGATTTTTCAAAGGGCAACTGGACTTCCTTTGTTTTTCCTTGAAGACGTTTCACTTCTCATCCAAGAAGCTTCACAAAATTCACAAAGGACATACTGTATAGCTGCACTTAGATGAGAAGCAAAATGTTTTCAAGGAAAAACAAAATCCAGTCGCCTTTTGAAAAAGCACCTTTGGTACAACCATGACCTGGATGACTGAGAATCTCCATAGACATTGTGATCAGATAACAGGAAAAGATGCACCTGGGAAACAAAGCAGACAAACACACTCTGGGGTCACTTGGAAGCTGGAGGAGAGCTCAACAGATGGGAACAAAATCCATTTCTGGTCTCTATACAGACAGTTGCCTGCTCATTCTGCAGACAGGGCAACTGGGCAATAGGGATGGAGCTCATCCATTGCACCCTTTGGGTCCTTGATAAAGTAGCTTCTAGAATGGGGCCTGGGGAAACATGCCTATTTTACCTCAGACTCAATTATCAATCTCAAAAACCTCCAGTGTTTCTTGAAGGGAAAAAAACCCCATATGTGTGAGGCTCTCTACTTTCCCATTCAGGAAGTACTTTATTGCCCCAACCTCCTTTGGATTTCTTCTTAAACACTTCCAAACAAAGCATTGGCTACAGCCGCCCACCATTTTAACTTGCACATAATGGCTTGTATGGAGCAGAGACTCTTTCTTCTCAACAAAGATTAAGAGGAAAGATGGTTCTTTCCTGCATAAGCAGGCTGGCTTCTCATTCTTTTGAAATTAATGAAAACAATATTGCTTTTTTTTTAAAAAAAATCTTCTTGTAATGAAATGAACTTGGTTGACATGCAAGGAGAGCACATTGCCCTAACTTGGAACCAGAGGTGGTATTCTAGCAGTTCACCCATAGCGGAAATTGCAGGTGGCCCCAGCCACCCACCCCGGCTCTACGGCATCCCATTTAGGACCTTTTTTCACCAAAAGCACATGCACAGAAGTCTGTGTGCATGCACAGAAGTGGGTGTGCACTCACATTTGCAAACTGATATGGAAGGTAAGTGAATACCACCCCTGCCTGGAACAATAACTTTTACTTAATATGGTTTCTAACTAAACCATATTGTATTTATGACGTAATAGGCGTGACTCTTCTAAGTTATGTGAATATAACATTAAACAAAGCCACCCAAGCAAAAGCTTTATCTCATCTTCGAGCAACTACATAGGGGATCATCACAAAGTCATTTCGGGTATATGTAAAAAGGAGGCTTGTGTCAAAATTTAGCTGTGCTAAAAAAAAAATCCAGGAACATACATCTGAATCTTCTCCATAATTAAATGAATACCTACTGAGAAAAATTAGGACCACAGTCTTGCAAACTTCCATTCATATCAGTACACTGCTTATATGGCACCATGCTATGCGAACCAGCTGCTTCTTTCTGGGGGAAAAAGAAAAGGGAGAGTTGATCAGGTCTAATCCTTTTGTTTGATAAGCATCTGAACAAATTCCAGCCTGGCCGTGTTTTTATTGCTATCTTGATGTGAGACCTGAACCATCTATCTTGGGGTGGATTTAGCGTGAAAGAGTTCACAGGATGTTCTATTTGCTTCTGAAGACTTTTCTCCTTTCATCTATTAGGAGGGCTCTGACAGTTGGCAAGAAATTTGTCATTTGCTCTGGATTAAGGAACACCTTCATAAGCTTCTCTCTCATTAAATAGGAAGTTGAATTCTACCCCTGGGAATGTATCCTTTTTGACAAGCCTCGAAGCCTGTGGTGTGCATGTGCTAAAGCCACAATCTGGCTGCCTGGTTCTTAAATCAAGGTGACTTATATTTTCTTTGTCCAAGATTTTCTAAACCAGTACATTGATTAGACACACATTATTAATACATGCGAGTAAAAAATATGGACACATTCTTCTCAGGGTGGCTTTCCTCCATTGTTTGTTATTTTAACCATTTTATCTTGCTACTGTGTTTTCCCAAAAATAAGACAGGGCCATATTTTCTTTTGAAACACCCCCCCTCCATGAAATAAGCACTTGGCCTTATTTTCGGGAGGTCTTATTATTTTTTGAGGTGCAGGTGGCGGCGAGCGTGGTCACCTCATGGCTGTTGCTGTGTTGCAATATTTTTGGGGTGGGCTTATTTTCATGGGAGGGCTTATTTTAGCGCATGCGTTCAAAAGCCCAATTGGGCTTATTATCTGGGGAGGTCTTATTTTCAGGGAAACAGGGTAGCATTCAAATTATGCATCTAGCTAAAATGCCCAGCAACAATGGGAGATTTTTTTTTTAAAAAAAACAAACAGACTTCTGTTTTGAACTTCCCTCTATAAGAATAAATTGGAGATTGAATATGTGTACTAATCAAGGGCCCTGTAACAGGGCTATGGACTGTATTATTGGCTACTTTCAGCAAAATGTTTACTTTAATTCAACCAATCCATATATTGTTTTTAATTGGATTTGTCAACTTGTTCTAAATTCTGTCATTAGATAGAAGCCAGTTTCATTGCATTCAATGATGCCTCAGATAAATAACTGCAGAACTGCAGTCTGAAGATCAGATGGGAAAGAACTTCTAAATGGTCATAATTTGATTTTCTACTGGATTAAGATGTGTGCTATTTTCTAGGAAAAAGGAAAATTCATTTTAGTTCAACCTCTTAAGCACTCTAAGAGAGAGACTTGATAATCACAAAGCATATGTACATTAGCTGCCATTATTATGAGCTGATCTAATCAACTAAATATATAAATAAATTCATGTGAAAGAGTATTTGTCACTGGCTCTCTCTGTTTTGCTGCTGTTACTGCTTCTGGTACTGTTATGATCTACACAATAATATCAGCAACAACACAATAGAGACCAACATTAATCATGCTCTGTCTGATTACTTAATAAGATTTAATCTGTTTCTTTCTTGGAGATGAAAGATAAATGACGTGTTTCAGGTTAGTTTTCCTTTTAGATTACCATATTTGTCCCATGTGACATAGATGAATAATGCAACGTTTTCCACTACCCTAACAAAATACAAATCACCATAGGGTAAAGGCAAATCAATTCTGTATTGTTCTATTTAAAACATACCCATGTGTAGAATGTTTTATTTTCACCATCGTAATTTATCAATATTTAGACTGATATTTGGACCAGAGGGAGGAAATGTTGTCATTGTTCATATGCAAGTATTTAGTAATTAATTCCTCCAGAGCCTTCCCAATTTACGTACGTGTAGGTTCCTGTGAAGCATACAGAATGGAACAGAAGCGAAACATGGGGAGGGGAAGATTTCTGAAGTCATTAGCCATTTGTGCATTATTAGGAGCAGTTAGTTTGATGCCTACTGCTGATGTTGGCTTCATTGCTTGCAAATTGTTTCATGAAGCTAGCAATGTTCAAGGTGCTTTTAAGTAAGACAAGGATGGTACAACAAACTGTCCAACAAACACAACACCATGTGTTGAAACAACAATTGTACCCCAATAGATAATGAAACCACTACAAGAAAACAACTGAGAACCCAGCAGTTTAACCCTAAACTACATATATTCTCTACGATTGGAGCACTATAACAGCTGATCAAGCTCTTGGGAGAACTGCTCTGAGTCATCTTTATTTCCCCAAAACAACTTTACTTTTCTACTGATCATGATAAATGGTAGAAAGGCTAAATATAACTTTAATTCTAGCCAAATATTTAGTGTTCCTGTTTCGGCTTGATGACAAAAGCACAAAGGGCCTAAGACACCTGAGGACCCATTGATTTTTAATTTGAGAGATACCAAACTGTAATTAGTAGGATTCAGATGTACTTAACAGGTGGATGGTATTCTTTTCTTTTGAACAAAGCAAATTATTTAAACTGATTAAATAAAATTAATCAATCTATCCACTGCAGAGAGGCTGGATCTGTTAACTCGATCTGACTCTGGTCAGTGATAGAACTGGATGGCTTTCAGAAGGTCTGCTGCACAAGGCCTCCATCTGAGGCCTTGATCCCTGCTTGGAATTGAAGGGCAGCAAAGGCTCTAGATCAGATTCAGACTATATGACCTCTCCCCTCTCGTGGAAGCCATAACTTTAGCTAGGTTGTCATTCAAATTATCAGATTTCAAAGAATTTAGGCCATCAGGGCAGTGATAGTATAAAACTGATGTTGCATGTTCTAATTATCTAATAAAAAAGGATACTAAAAAAGGAACTCAGTGAACTTCAGTTGATATGTTCCAGAGTAGTGAAAGGCCCCTGTGGTGGCATTGAGAAGAAAATTCAATCCTAAACCAATTTTGATCTTCAAAGACAGAATAAGCTCTTTGAATTGGTCAAGGAACAAAAAAAATTCCAATAAAGCTATTCGTCTATGGAGATTCTCAGTCATCCAGATCATGGTTGTCCCAAAGGTGCTTTTTCAAAAGGCAACTAGACTTTGTTTTTCCTTGAAGACATTTTGCTTCTCATCCAAGAAGCTTCTTCAGTTCAAGAATTCTTGGATGAGAAGCAAAATGTCTTCAAAGAAAAACAAAATTCAAATGCCTTTTGAAAAAGCACCTTTGCGACAGTACTTACAAAATCTGTTCAGAGATTTAAATGTATGTTTAATGGACATGTAATCATCCTATCGAAAGTAATTGAAGTGTGAGGGACTGAAGCCAAGTCCATTTTCTCTAGCAAAGTTCTCAGCTCCTAAGGATTTCTTAAACACACCAGCAATAGTGTAAGTAATCACTGCTATATGAACAAATACAAATCACAACACTTTCTCTATCTCTTCTTTCAAGTAGTTCAACTCTATTTAATACCAGTGGAGTCATTTCACTGAGATATGAAATACCAATAAATAATATTTTACTTACACATAGCTTCTCATTTTTTGTTAGCTACGTGTCAGGAATTTTCATCTGAAAAATATAATATGGGGAATAGAATATGGGGAAGCAGGCTGAAAGCCAGGAGGTATGAGGTTACTATGGTTCAGAAAAGAAGAAAACCTGTTCCATTTTATATTGCCTACCATCCAAGAATAAATGAGGGGGGATCAGATATTTCTTTGTGAATACAACTACAAGGGAGATTATAGGAAGATGTGCTACCTATCATTTAGTCAACTAAACAACAAGAATTTCTAAGGAAGAATTGGATGGCCCCTGTTTTATTTTCAAAGCACATGTGAAGATTATGTACATAAAGAAGTACAGTAGTTGAAGCTGAAATTTCTAACTGTTAAATATTTAAAAAATTAAATACAGATCAAATATTGACTGAATTCCATGTCTTCATTTATTTATAAATCCATTTACAGAGCCTCAATCAAGATTGCAACTCTAGGCTATTTGCAAAGTGCAGATAAATAGAGTTAAAACAACAAGGAAAAACAAATCAAATGCTTAACAATAAAAGTTCTAAAGGGGAAGGAAAAACAAAATCATAAAAAACATTAATAAGAAGTGGACTCTCAAGTCACCCTGCCCCAGGCTCTGATGGAAAAAAAAACAAGTGTCAATGGATTTCTGAAAAACAACAGAGACTTGGCTGTGAGGACTTCAATGGAAACCACTGTTCCAGAGTACAGGGCAGCTACAGAAATTATCTATTTCCAGGGTTCCACCAAATGGCATTGCCTCATTGATGACACCTGGACTATCTGGTCCTGCCAGATCTTACTGGAGAAGCAGAAGCAACCAATCATGTAGATATCCAAGCATGAAAGGCTTTAGAGGTGACAACCATCACCTGGAATTGCACCCGGATGCCAACAGGAGCGAGTGCAACGTAATAATTTTATGAAATAAATGTATTGCATTGAGAAATATGATGTAGATGCATTACTATTTGCCCTGCTGCATTCTGGACCAACTGTAGCATCCAAATAATTTAAGGGTACTTCCATGTAGAATGTATCACCTGGCTTAACCACAAGAAGGGTCTCCCCATACAGAAAATAACTGTTCTAGAACATTCTTCTAGATATATAGCAAGGTGTTCTGACCCCCACCTTGTCCGTTCAGAAACGAAAGCAAAACAGAACCTTCAAAGGAATGTTTTTTTTAATCAGTCCTGGCTCTTGCTGGCTGCGAGCCCAAAATAAACACAGATAATTTATCTGGCAAAAGTCCTATAACTCATAAACTACTACAAAACAGGATTATATAAATCAAGTCACTTATCCAAGTTGGCTTTACTCGATGTTTGCACGTGAACGGGGAACGTTGACTTCTGCAACCAGGGCGTGGCACCATCAGTATCTTTTATTAGCAGGAGGAGATCCTAAAGAGCAACAGCTGCTCTTTACCATCTCCTGTAAGTCCTCAATTGTTCCTTACGTTGGTCAGTCCTTCTCCTGCATGCATCCTGAAACAACTCACAGGAGGTTTCTGTGTCAGCCTCTCTTGTCTCCTCCGCACTGATCCAAGGCTCAGTCGTTACCTGGGGACCAACTAGTCTCTCTGCGCCCTGCTCGGAGTCAGAACCCTGTCCAAGGTCCGCCACCTCCTCCAGGCCTGACTCATAGAGCCCCTCGCTGTCAGAGTCTGATAGCAGCTCCAAAGGCTCCTGCTGAGCCACAACACAAGGCTAACTTTCCAGTTCTGTAATCTCTTCATTCATTTTATACCTGACCACCTCTAAAATGGATCTGGCATGATTATTTATCTGTTCATTGATAATTCACATAGAAAAGAAAAGAAGGGAAGAGAAGGGAAGGGAAGGGAGGAGAGGAGAGGAGAGAATTCTTTATTGGCCAAATGTGATTGGACACACAAGGGATTTTCCTTTGGTGCATATGTTCTCATGTACATAAAGAAAAAAAAATATATTCATCAAAAATCAAAGGATACAACACGTAATGATAATCATAGAATAGTAATAAGATATCAAATCATACTAGGACATAATAAAAACAATATAAGTTGTAAAGATACAGGCAATATAGTTATAGTCATAAGTAGGAGGAGATAGGTAATAGGAAGGATGAGAAGAATAATAGTAATACAGTCTTAGTAGATAATTTGACAGTGTTGTGGGAATTAGTTGTTTAGTAGAGGGATGGCATTCGGTGAAAAACTGTCCTGACATCAAAATAGTGTCATTTTGAGGGTAGAAATTGAAGCAATTTATGTTCAGGGTGTGAGGGGTCTGTAGATATTTTTACAGCCCCTTTTTTAAATTTTTATTTTATTTTAATGGAACAAAAACACCAAAAAAGAATCATCCTTCATTACATCTTGTAGAAAGCATGTTGTTTGGTTACAGATAACTTTCGTGCATTTCTTGCACAGTCATTACTTATAGTTCATATTAGATTATACACTTTAAGTCAAAAATCTTTGTATATCTTACTATCAATGTACCACAATTCTCATTTGACTACAATTATTTGAACATGCTTTTACCTCAAATCATTTATACTTAAAGACACAACCACATAATGGCATTCATTAGCTATTTCAAAAAATTCTTCAATAACATTACACCTTTATAGCATCTTTTAAGTAAAAGTCAATTAATAAAGTTTCTAAGCCTTTCCCCCCTTTTCTTTTCCAACTCACTGATTATTTATATCCAAGTTACTTTTGCCAATACCATAGCATGTATATATTGTTAAAGAATGACCATTAACATTTCCTTGTTGTTATTATAATTGGCTAAAAATCATTTACTATTTATGCCCCATCTCCTCTCATCAGAGCCCCCCCTCAAAAAAAACCTTACATCTTTATAACAAGATCTAAATGGAAATTTGTTAATAAAATTTATAGGTCTTTTTCCCAAGTCACAATTTAAAATTTATATCCAAATTTCTTTTACTAAATTGCCAATACATGTATATATCATTACGCTGTATCCATTATCATTTCATTATTATTATTTATGGTTAATTAATTGTTAGTGAGTAAACATTTAATCTACAACATTTAATAACAATCTAAAACAATCTAAGAGTTACAAAATTCCTACTTATTAATCACCAAAATCAACTAATTTTTTATTATCAACTTTCATTGTCAACCTGTATCTTTCCAATAACAAAACAGTCTTGCCTCTCTTGCCAATTGTGGAGTCAGTCTTCTTTTTATCTCCTTTATAAGGTTTTTATAGGTTTCTCTCCTCACTTTGTTGCTTGAAGGGTCTCTCAGATAATCTCGTTGCCCACCAGTTGCTACTAAAATTAACTTGTCTTTGGTGGTCAATTTTGCTTCTAAAAAAAATTCTCTTCTTATGTCTATCATCATTAGTATTTTTTTTTCTTCTGTGTCCTGGAATCTGGGGTAGAGCTCCAATTCGTCGAATTCCCTTTTCCATATTCCCTTCTTTCCACTTTCACCCACATTCACTCCATTAATAAATTTATCTATTGTCTTATCTTTATCTTCTATATCTTCATTCTTCCCTTTAATTTTTGGGGCTCCAATCCCATCATCTTTTGCTGCGAGGAAGACTAGTCAATGGAAGGCAGGTTGGCAGCAATTGTTTTTTCTGCAGTTCTAATTATTTGTTGAAGTCTGTGTCTGTCTTGTTTGGTTGCAGAGCCAAACTAGACAGTTATAGAGTTGCAGATGACAGACTCAATAATTCCTCTATAGAACCGAATCAGCAGCTCTTTGGGCAGTTTGAACTTCCAGAGTTGGCATAGGAAGAACATTCTTTGTTGTGTTTTTTTGATGATGTTTTTGATCTTAGGTGTCCATTTTAAGTCTTGAGATATGATAGAACCTAGAAACTTGAAGGACTCTACTGTTGATACTGTGTTGTATTGTAAGAAGTGGTAGTATAGGAGGGTTTCGCCTAAAATCTACCACAATTTCTACAGTTTTGAGTGTATTTAGTTTAAGATTGTTCTGGCTGCACCACCAGGCTAGTTCAACCTCCTATGCAGATTCATCGTTGTCTCGAATGAGACCCATCACTGTTATATTATCTTGCAAATTTCAGTACTTTAACAGAGGGATCTTTTGAGACACAGTTGCACTTCTCTTCTCTCTCTATACATTTGTATATAGAGAGAAGTGGAGAGCGCACTCAGCCTTGGGGGGCTCCTGTGCTAATTGTACAGGTATCTGATGTGATTTTGCCTAGCTTCACCTGCTGCTATTGTAGGGTTTCCTTCCCTTAACTAGGAAGGAAATGGAATAAGGGAGAGGCCAAGTCAGAGGAAGTGTGTGTGTGAGAGAAAAAGACATTTTAGAATTTGAATAGGATAATAAAAAAAATGTAACATTGTGGGCACGAAAGCATGCATGCAAACCTAGAGGCAAGGATCATGAAGATCAAGAGACTCTACTTGACACAGCCTCGTCCTAAAGAATAGAAGCCTAAAAAAAAAATCTAGAACAAAAAAATATATGAAATAATCAGCTTAGCAGAGCAAACTGAGAAGATATAAAGAAATCAGAGCCAGAAAATTAAAATGAAATAAAAAGACTAGTCAAGAGCAAGGAATATTCTGTGGCTAAGGCAGCCAAGGAAGACAAAAGAAACAGCCAGGCAAATGACAGAAAGAATACTTGTGAGTCCGTGGTAAAGGTTACTACATGAAGTGGCTTCTTCCCCTTCATTGGAGATTCTCACACAGAGGTTGATATAGTGAATCCTGCTGTCTTCAAGAGGTTGGATACTTCCAACTCTGATTCTGTGCGTCAGCTGGGAAAGCAGATTGGGACTGGCAGAGATAAGGAGCTGAGATAGCAGGGGACAAATGGCATGGGAGGGAATGGACAGAAATTGGCACCAGGTGTACATGTCTCACTATCTGAATGATTGTTATTTAGGTTTTTTCTTTATTAGTGACTCAGGGGTTTAAATTATGCTTTCCATTGCTTTACTGGTTAGGAAGAGTTTGTACTTGTCGTGTCCCAGAGGAGTGGGTTAATAAAGCTTTCTGTTTGAATACACAGAAAATCTCTCCATCTTTAAACCGCAGGAGAGAATTATCCAATGGACTACAATAAATTCTGTAGAGCTAGAATAGGAAACCTCAATGGGAAAGCAGCTCTTGAAGACAGGACTGGAATGGTTACAGCCTGAGCTAAAATTACATTTCATTATTATATTTTATTAAGAAGTTCTATGTAGTTTTTTGAATTGAGGTCTACGGTAATTACAGACTTTCTACAAAGCTGTTACTAAATATCCAAGTGAAAATCAGTTGAAGGTTGCTGTTGTTTTCTATCCTGGTTTTTCCATAAAACCAGGAATATATACAATTTTGTCTTGTATATACAAGACAAAATATGAGTGTCAACAAGCTTCCAGGTTATCATGTTGTACCATTTTATGATTGATTGTAAACCCAGACAATGCATTCAAAAAAGCCCAATGCTGTTTTCCACAATATAGCTCATTACTATGGATGTATGCATCTTTGCTGACAGCTGTCAGAGATGGAATGCCTCCAATCACTAAAAGTATACTTTGGTTATATCATGTTAAAAGCATGAATTTCTGTGGAAAACAAAACCTAGTTTTCTCCTCCACTTATTCACTTTTTCTGGTACAATCCTCACCCTGTGACTCAAAGAAGAAGTTTGCCTCTTGGTCAAAATAGAATAGAATAGAATAGAATAGAATAGAATAGAATAGAATTCTTTATTGGCCAAGTGTGATTGGACACACAAGCACTTTGTCTTTGGTGCATATGCTCTCAGTGTACATAAGGAGAATAAAATATATTCATCAAGAATAACAGATACAACACTTAATGATAGTCAGTTACTAATAAGCTATCAAAGCATACTAGGAAACAAATAAAAACAATATAAATTGAAAGAGACAAGCAACATGTTATAGTCATAAATTGGAAGAGATTGATACTAGGAAGGAAGAGAAGAATAATAGTAATATAGTCTTAGTAAATTATTTGGCAGTGTTGTGGGGATTAGTTGTTAAGCATAGTGATGGCATTCGGGGGGAAACTGTACTTGTGTCTAGTTGTTGTGGTGTGCAGTGCCCTATAGCGTCGTTTTGAGGGTAGAAGTTGAAACAATTTATGGTTTGTAGATATTTTCACAGCCCTCTTTTTGACTCGTACAATGTACAGGTCCTCAATGGAAGGCAGGATGGTAGCAATTGTTTTTTCCACAGTTCTAATTATCCGTTGAAGCAGGTTGTGCAGTGGGTTATACAGTTCTGAAGGGCAAAGCAGGTGTCCACAACCCCGATACTGTGGACCAGGACTGATCCATGGCCTGTTAGGAACTGAGCTGTGCAATCAAGCAAAGCTTCATCTGTGCATGTGTGGGATCTACGTTGCACACAAAACCATTCTTCCCCTTTCCCCGGTTTGTGGAAGATTATTTTTCTTCCAAAGCTGGTCCCTGGTGCCAGAAAGGTTGTGGACTGCTGCTTTAGAGCACATGGATGTGCTCAAACTCTTTAAATCAGTTTCCTTTATTTTCTTTTTTTCAGGGTTTGCTGCAGGTATTGAAGCCATATGAATAAGCTTGGGGATAGATGCAGATGCTTTAAGAGGTTCCTGGCAAATGCCCTATAAATGCCCCTATGTGCTCTTGAATATCTTTGATCCTCCATGTTTCAAGAGCCGAGGTGGCACAGTGGTTAGAGTGCAATACTGCAGGCTACTTCAACTGACTGCTAGCTGTAGTTTGGCAGTTCAAATGCCACCAGGCTCAAGGTTGACTCAGCCTTCCATCCTTCCGAGGTGGGTAAAATGAGGAGCCAGATTGTTGGGGGCAATAGTCTGACTCTATAAATCTCTTAGAGAGGGCTGTAAAACACTGTGAAGTATATAAGTCTAAGTGCTATTGCTATGCTATTCACTACCCTTGTGTGGGCAGCCTTTGAGGAAGGGTCACAGAGTTTACAGAAGGTCCCGCGTTGACTCCTTGGCAGCTCTAGAACCCTAGATCTTTATTTTTCCATTTCTTTTTCAGCTTGAATTTTTTTTTTAGACTTTTTAATGGCCAATGAGGATGAGAAGGCAAGATAAAATAAAGCAGTGACGGCAATCCCCTAAAACAGAGCAGGCAGTAAAATAAACTAGAGTAATATGCAGAGCTTGGAGAACTCTGCAACTTAATTTGCCAGCTTTCCTTTCCTCACTCAATGGTAATAAACATCCTTTATTGCAGTGACTGACCAGAATTAGATTAATAGTTCAATTAGGTAGATGTATATCACAGATTTTGATAACGTGCCCTGTTCTGAAAAGGTGCTGAAGGTTGGAAGAAGAAGAAGAAGAAGAAGGTTGCAAGTGCTATGAGACAAGTCCAATTCTGGCTTTTCAAACAAAGTGAGAACTGAAGGCTCAGAGCATAAATTGCAAATCATCTGGATTAGAAGTGAGTTCCTACCAGTTAGGCTAAACCGGTAAAAACTTTGCAGCCTGGGTCGCTGGAACCGGCAGTGACCAGGCCTGCCATGTCCCTGAACCGCTTCTCTTGGCGATGCCAAAGGCACCACTATCTTGTTTTTGGCTTCTGCACATGCACACGGCACATCCCTGAGTGAACCGGCAGTAGCAGCATCCAGAACCCACCCCTGATCTGGATGGTGTTGGGGAAGGGATAATACATCAGCATAACTGCAGCAATAACAACTTCAGAGTAATTTATGAACAGAGGCCAGTGGGGAAAAGTCTTAAGAGGTCTGATTGCATAAGAATCTAACATTTGAGTCACGGAACTCTGGAAAAGTTGGGCCATCTCAAAAACACCATCTGAGAAATTTTATATCAAAATATATTTTATTCTTTATGCTGTTTCCATCTTCCCTTAGAGCAGTGTTCTCAACCTTGGTCACCTGCTGGCTGGGGAATTCTGGGAGTTGAAGCCCATGCATTTTCTTGTGGACCAAGGTTTAGAAGCACTGCCTTAAAGCATTAACAAAATCCACTGAGAATCAGTGTCTCCACTAGATAATCGACAGTTAAGCGGAAACTAAGTAAATCAAGTAAAAATCAGGTAAGTTAATCAAGTAAAAATAGCAAACAGCCCTAATTATTTCTGCGACAACCAACATTCATTTTAATTTTCAGAAACTGAGAAGCCCAGTGTGGTTACCTCTGCATTAGGCCAGATTTTTGGCTTTCCCTATACTAATTTATGAGCTGTTGCAGCACCATTCTTTGCAATGAATCGGAAGGAAATAATTCCCCATTGTCCTCCGCAAGATAATTAGGTAATATTTAATGTCTAGACATCCTGGTTAAGTGCAACTGGGAACGCAGCGAATGAGTTTTCCATCTCTAATTTCTGGACATTTGTTTTCTTTTAGCATACGTCATGGAGGATGTTGGTTGCTACTTATTTTAAGAGCAAAACCTATTAAAAGATGCACAAGGCTCCCTAATTGTAAACCTTTGGTTGCTACAATCAACAGACTAAAAGGCTTTTCTGGTTTCTATGTGCGCCTGTTTTCCACTATATCTGTGTAATAAGTGGCCCGACTGGAGCTAAAAGTTAAGGCAAATGTGATATACAAACTATTTTAGCACATAATTAGTTATCAGCAATGACCAAAGCTATTACAGCATTTGCAGAGCAAATATTCTTTTTTATTCCAGGGCAGCCATGATGCAACAATTACTCTGATCTCTCTGTGTACTAATCTAGGCAAACTGCATTATAATTGTGTTTGTATTTCTGTCTGTCTGTCTGTGTATGCAATCCTTGGCAAACATTCCATAAAATGGCCAAATAACTATCCTAAGCATTCAATAATAAAATGCTTTTGAGTTTTCTCAGTAAACTAAGTGAGACCTTCAATCGTTTATTTTGTACAGCAATGGTGCTCAAATTTTAATTCATGGGAGACAAACATGCCCTAACCTATGGGTTATTTAGGCATCTGTTTCAAAAGGCTACAATGCAACTGCAAACTTTCCTGGGCCAAGCAATAAAATAGCATGCCAAATCAGAGGAATTAATAGAGAAGTATCAGAAGGAGAGAGCTTCGTCCAATCTTGGCACTGGCCACGTCCCAACCTGCATTCACACCAGGGGGCAATGTTCCTGTGAACATGATCTTTAGTAGGTGATTAGAAGAAAGATAAGATCTACAACAGTGATAGCGAAACTTTTCAGCACTGAGTGCCCAAACTGGAATGCACGTGCATGTGAGTGCACGTGCCAGAGGGCTGGGGACCCAAACACCAGCTGGCTGGCACACATACCTGTTTTTGGAGCATTTTCAGGCCAATTTTTGGCATTGGGGGGGGGGCAAAAATGCCCTAAAAATGGCCTGAAAACATTCCACAAATGGCCTGAAAAACGGCCTGAAAAGTGGTCCAGAAAATGCCCCCCAAAACAGCCTATTTTCTGGTCATTTTTCAGACCTTTTTCTGGTACTTCGGCACCTGCTAAAATGAGCTGGCAGGCACAGCAGTTGGTGACAGCACACATGCACACAGAGTGGGCTCTGTGTGTGCCACCTCTGGCATTAGTGCCATAGGTTCGCCATCACGGATCTAGAGCAAAAGTGTCCAACTTTGGCAACTTTAAGACTTCTGGTCAAGGTTGGATATCCCTGATCTACAATCTTACTTGAAATAATCCTTAAACTTACATATTAGATAGGGGACAATAGGATCAGTAATTTTTGCTATCCCATACTCAAAGTTCATGCCTTCAGCATCCATCTGAGGCAAAGAGAGTTGTCTTGGGGTTGAATCCTCTTAAGTGGCCTTAAAGATTGCTTGCTTTTTCTTCCTTTTTTAAAAAATAGAAAAAGCATTAGAAGCTTGCACAGAAACCAAACCTAAGCTTAATGCACTTGAATTTCTTAATGCTCTGGTTGAAAACTCACAAAAAGATTGCTTTTCCTTACATTTATCAGGAATACTCAAAAATCCCCAAATGATTTGCAGACAGAGTGAAGCCACAGAGAGTCAGTATATCAACTTGCTCTCAAAAGACAGAAAAATTGAATGAATGAATGAATATTAATCAGTGGTGCAATTTAGTCAGTTCTATCCGATTCAGATGAACCGGTAGCGGTGGCGGTGGGAGGCTCCATCACCCGTCATCACATCCTGTTTTTGGCGCTCTGCACATGTGCGGAAGTGGTGCGCTTGAGCAAAGCAAGCGAACGAGCACACTCACATTTGCAAACCGGTAGCGAAGGTAAGTTGATTTTACCCGATACAAATGAATAACAAAACAAATTAGCCAGCTTGAGATTCTTTCTAATTGTTAATTCTGGCATTAACTATTAAATGGCTACCTTTAAAATTACTATATTACTTGTAATGATAGCCGTATCATGTTGTGAGATTTACATTTAGACATGCCTGACATTGTATCATCCAAGCTAATTAACCTCAACAATGTTCTTGAGGGATAAGAAAGGGGAAAGGGAAAGAGTTTTTTTTTTAATGAAGAACATTTTATGCATACATTTCATTTGGCTGCTGTGAACATAAGAACTCTCTCAAGGCATTCATCGCCAAACCAATCTTTACAGTATATTTAATTTTATGTGGCAATTTAATGAAGGATAAAATAAGTATGGGATGCCAATCCTGTATAATAGCTTTAAAACAACAGGATATTGCCATATATTTTCTCCACTGAATTTTTAACCTTACCAATAGCATGTTTCTAAACAAAAAGAAAATTGCTTTGTGTATCCCTAATGTGCTTTAGCTTTTGGCCATCCATGTGCTGCTAAAATACCTCATCCCAGTGAAGGAGCACAAAAACCAGAAATATTGAGAAAAGTATATCACAAATAAAGACAAATATACATATCCCAGGATAATGCTGCAGGATCCAATCTGGGTCAGTCACTGGGACCAGTCTTCCTAGCTCAGAAAACTAAACCTCTACTCCAGATGACCGACCCAGATTGGATCCTGCAGTAAAGTATATATTTCCAGGATTCCTTAAGGCTGGATCATTTTAGTAGCAACCAAAAATGCAGCCCACCCTCTCACACACAAATACATACACATTAATACTGATGAAGCAGAAGCAGAGATTTAAATGAAACTCATAATTTATTTTCATGACAAATCTAATCATCTAAAAATCTGTCTGAAAAAGGAAAACCACTGCTAAACAGTACAGGCAGTCCTCGGCTTATGACCACAATTAAGTCAAAATTTCTGAAACATCATTGTTAAGTGAATCACTGCAGTTGTTTACATTAGTAACATGGTTATTAAGTGAATC
This sequence comes from Thamnophis sirtalis, assembly GCF_051295495.1. Taxonomy (NCBI): domain Eukaryota; kingdom Metazoa; phylum Chordata; class Lepidosauria; order Squamata; family Natricidae; genus Thamnophis; species Thamnophis sirtalis. Next base: position 34,020,510 of record NW_028261381.1, read on the forward strand.
TGGCTTCCTGTTTGACAAAAGATCATGACCTCAGGACACTGCAACTGTTATAAATATGAGTCAGATGTTAAGTGTCCGAATTTTGATCATGTGACCATGGGGATGCTGCAATGGTCATAAGTGTGGGAAACAGTCATAAATCACTCTTTTCAGTCTTGTTATAACTTCAAACAATGGTTACTCAATGAATATAGCAGGGGTGGTTCCTGCCGGTTTTAACCGGTTCGGTAGAAGAGGTTCCACAACTCTACCATGCCGTTTAGAACTTGTTCCACTGGTGTAACAGTACCGGAATGCCTACCTGGCCCCTCGCTCGCTCACCCCCGCCCGTCCAGTCACCGCTCATTCACTTGCCCCCTCCACCCATCCGCACTATGGTAGCCCTGCCCATCGCTCACTGATTGGCTGGAGTCGCCCAGCCAGCCTCTAACAGCCCAATTAAAAGTGCAGTGCAAGCAGCCCACTTACCTCTTTTCCCAAACAGCTGTCGCGTCGTCGCTTGCTGATCGGGTCCTTGCTTCACTTTGCCTTCCCTGTAGCTATTGCTGCTTCCCTCAGATAAGCAACTAAGTGCGAGGGGTGGCGGCGGCAGCAGGAGCCTATGGTATGGGAGCCCGGGGCCTTCGCAAAGGAAAGTCCTCTTTTGCGAAAGCTGCAGGCTGGCATACACCATGTGGCTGAAAGTGGGTGGGGTGGTGGGCGGCGGTGGGAGCCTGTGGTACACAAGGCCGCAGCTTTCATGAAGGAATGCCTTCCTTTGCGAAGGCACCAGGGTCATGTACACCTCGTGGCCGAAAGGAAGTGGGGGGTGGGCGGCAGCGGCAGCCTACGATACGCGAGGCTGCAGCTTTCATGAAGGAAGGCCTTCCTTCATGAAAGCCACAGCCTCCATATGCTGCGTGGCCGAAAGGAGGTTGGGGAGTGGGCGACGGCAGCAGGAAGCCAGCTGCAGTGGCCTACCTGCGCTCTGGGCGAGTCCGGGGGTCCTTTGGGGCCTTAGTTCCAGCCGATCCCTGAGCTCGCTTAGATCGCAGGCCCACATGGCACTCGGCTGAGGCCTTTCTTGCAACTCCCCACCCACCCCCACTCAGTCCCCAGCCTTGCCTGGCTGGCTAAGCCTGCCAGGCAGAGGGCCTAGCTGACTTGATTGTCCCTTTGTTCCAGCTTATCTGCTGCCTTGTTGTCTGCCTGCTCCCTGCATTCATCACATCAGAGAGCTGCTGATTCTGCCTGCTGGTAAGTGATCCGGGTTTTTTTTCTTTATGCTTTTAATGTTTTTTTAAAGAATATTTTATTTATTGTGTATAGAATATTTTTAAATGGTTTTATTTTAATTTATTATGGATAGGATATGTTTAATGGTTTTATTTTTATTTATTGTGGATAGGATATTTTTAATGGTTTTATTTTAATTTATTGTGGATAGGATATTTTTAATGGTTTTATTTTAATTTATTGTGGATAGAATATTTTTAAATGGTTTTTAAGGATTTTTAATATTATTTTATTATTATTTTTTATTAACCACATTTATATGCCACCCAATCCCGAAGGACTCCTGGCGGCTTACAAAAATAAAGAGAAAAAAAAACACAACGAACACATAACGAAGGAATGGTTTAAAACAGCAGCACCTCATACATTCATTCTAATCGGGGCTGGACCTCAATAGTGAGGTCAACAGCCCCAGGCCTGCCGGAACAGCCAAGTTTTTACAGCTTTCCTGAAGGCCATGAGAGTGGGTATGGTCCGGATCTCTGGGGGTAGCTGGTTCCAAAGAGTCGGAGCAGCCACAGAGAAGGCTCTCCTCCGGGGGCCCGCCAGCCGACACTGTCTGGCTGACGGCATCTGAAGGAGGCCCAATCTGTGGGATCTTACTAGCCACTGGGAGGTATGTGGCAGTAGGCGGTCTCGAAGGTACTCTAGCCCTAAGTCATGTAGGGCTTTAAAGGTGATAACCAACACCTTGAATTGCGTCCGGAGACCAATTGGTAGCCAGTGCAGCTTGCGGAGGACAGGTGTAGCGTTGGTGTACCTCGGTGCACCCAATATCACTCGCACGGCCGCATTCTGGATTAACTGCAGTCTCCTATTTGCTTTTCAAGGGTAGCCCCTTGAATATCTTTTTTTAAAATTATTTTTAGGGAATTCTTATTTATTTATTGTTTATATAATATGTTTATTACAAGAAATGTTATTCCTTTTTGCAAATGTTTTATTTGTGATGCAATATGTTGCTTTTAAGTGTGCAGGTTGGTGCATGGTTTATGTGTCTCAAAGTGGCTGCTTTTCTCTGGGCAGGCCAGGTTGGTGCAAGGCAGCTTTGCCAGATTTTGTGTGCTTCTGTGTGATACCTGGTTGTTTAGGCAATTGTGAGGTGGTTGCTGGTTCTGTGAGCTTCCTGGCACTATCCTTTATAATTTCCCACAATGCCTTGATGGTTTTTATTCCAGTGGTTTTGTCTTTCCTGTCCTTCGGGTTAGGGGGAAAAAACTGGTTTCATCTGCAGTCTTTTGGGGGGAAATTGTTATTTTTTGGTGTTTTCCTGGCACTGTCATTTGTGTGTGTGTGTGTGTGTGTGTGTGTAATATCCCGCAGTTATCTATGCATTAATAATAATCAAGTACTAATAATATTTCTTTATATATTTTAGTGATCTTTCCTTACATAATTGGTGTTTTCTTTCATACTTTTAGATTTCTAATTTCTGTTTCTGTTAGTTAGCAATTGATAAAACAAATCCCACATGAAAAAGTATTTGAAGCCTTCTTGATTTTAATTGTCAACTTATTCATTCCTGCACATTCTAATATTTATTCATTTTCATATCTTGGTTTTTCCACTGTTGTGCAAACACAATTCCAGCAGCTGTTAACATGTGTAAAATTAAATGTGTATTTTATAGCAATAGCAGTAGACTTATATACCACTTCATAGGCCTTTCAGGCCTCTCTAAGCGGTTTACAGAGAGTCAGCATATTGCCCCCAACAATCTGGGTCCTCATTTTACCCACCTCGGAAGGATGGAAGGCTGAGTCAACCCTGAGCCGGTGAGATTTGAACCGCTGACCTGCTGATCTAGCAGTAGCCTGCAGTGCTGCATTTAACCACTGCGCCACCTTGGCTCTTGTATTCCCTTTGAAATACACAACAAAATATTACTGTTTTTAAATCCATATCTTGCTTTACCATTGCTTCTAACCATGACACCACTAACTCTTGAATAGCTACTTGGTCTGTCCTAAGTACTGAACCTAATTCATATATTCCTGTTTTTTGAACTGAGGAATAAATTTCAGAAAAAGAAATCTGTATTGCTCTGTGAATCTACCTATGACATTCATTCTTGATCTAACTTCTTAGATGAAAAACTATATCTTTCCTGTTTGTTGGGGGACATCCTTCCTGAAAAGACTGTACATTGTTGGATGAAAACAGAGGTCCCTTTTGTTAACTGTAGTGTAGTCCTCAGCTTACAACCACAATCGAGTCCAATATTGTTTTATTTCTTCTGCAGTTAATATTATTTAACAGGATGAAGAGGCAACAGAGTATGACCGCTAGGACAGTCATCTTCCTTCTGTAAGAAGCTGTCTTTATTGTTTTGTGTGCTTGTTTCATCCTTATGCAGTGCATGCAATTGAAGAGTTCATTTCTGGGTCTCTTCTTTGTGCGGGCCATTCATTGGAGTCAGTGATATTGAAGACTGGCAAGGACAGTCATCTTCCTTCTGTAAGTAGCTCTTTTATTGTTTTGTGTACTTATTTTAATCTTATTTAAGTAGTAAGTGCACAAAATAATGAATTTACTTTTTTATATCTTTTTGTAGATCATCCATTGGGGCAAATAATTCAGTGACATCATCTTGGCCACTCCCACCCAGTCACATGACTGCCAAGCCACTCCTGCCCGGTCACATGGCCGGCAAGCCAATCCCACAAAGCAGGCCACACCTACAGAAGAGATTCTAAAAAAATTTGAAACCCACCACTGGAATATAGTAGCTATTTGTTCCTATGTATCATCATTGAAAAATTTATCCCCAAACTAACATCTTTCCAAAATGTATGTATTTTAAACATACATTTAAATGTATTGTGTTCCCAGGCAACCCTGGGAACCCAAATCACAAGCAGCCTTATCTTTTGTAAAAATGTTGGTTTTAGGAAACATTATTACTTTTGTCTTTTGGTTACATCTTGAAAGCTCGAAAACGTGAGCTGTGCATATTGTTTCCCCACAGCCCAAGTAGTAATTTATTTTCACCCCAATGATGACGACCGCACGACTCCCGACAACAAACAGATGCCTGCCCTAATTTAAAACTTCATATACCATCTACCCTCCACAGGGTTCTAGGCCATTCACAGCAATAATCAAAACATTTCTCTAAAGACAAAAATGTAGAATGTAAAACAGCAGAGTTAAACACCGGGGTAGCGAGAGAAAAATATTAAAAATAATGAAACTGCATTTGATAAAATAGCAAGAAAAAATCCATACCAAGGCCCTCGTAAAGAAGAAAACCTCCTCATCTTACAGAGGAGGGGGGGAGGCTGGTGAAAGCTGGTTAGAGCAGGAAAATGTTTCTAACTATGAATAGCAATTATACCAATTAGCACACACATACAAAAAGACTGACCCGGGGAACATTACTTTTAAATCCAGGTAAATCAGAAGAAATTGCATAAAAGGAGTGGTGAAATATGTGGACTCAGTTACCTATTTTTAGATGGAAGAGGTAGGGGGAGGAGAGGGGGCGGGAGGGGATGGGGAACAGCTAGGAAGATAGAGAGGAATGTAAGGTAATCAGAATAAGAAAACAGATCAGTTTTTATTGATCTATACTCATAAGCAGGAAAAATAATAATGCCTAGTAAGAGTCAGATAAGAAAGGGCATACCATCCCACAAGCAATGCTCCCCTTTGTTGGAGGAAAAAGATGTTTATGCCATAAGGTTTGTGCTGGGCTACCTTTGTCTCTCAAAAGCAATAATGGATGGTATCCCATCACCAGGACTAAAGCAAACCCAGTATACAGAACGGGATAGGACAGCATAAAATTTTGCAGTATTTCATATGACCACCTTAATATTGACTACCCTGACTTGGTTAAATGTGTCATGCTATTACAGCCAATACACACAAAGCAGGAGACTGGGGATCTGTATCTTTCTATTTGTTTTCTGCACTATATATTCTTTGACAGAGTTTTATACAGGAACTGGAGATCTTTCATAAGAAGTCCATCAGAATCCTAAGCTCCATTAAAACAGAGTCAACTGTAGTTCAAAACTGACTAAAAGAGGAATGTTTTAACTATTTGAAGAAATATACAATTGCAGAATCCAGCTGGGTCGGTCACGGGGATGAGAGGTTTATTCTTCCGAGCTTTCGGACTCATGCTGGAGCCCATCTTCAGGGAACTTCTCTCTAGCAGAGTGTGTCACACTCTGCTAGAGAGAAGTTCTCTGAGGATGGGCTCCAGCACAAGTCCGAAAGCTTGGAAGATTAAACCTCTGGTCCTGCTAAAAGATCTGGATTGGATCGTGCAACATTATCCTGGGACATGTATAATTCGCCTTCATTCAAAAGAGACAATTGCCAATTCTCCTCTGACATCTCAGGGCTTCTATATCTGTCTTGTCAAAATCCAAACAATTACTAGAAGGAAGCAAAGAGATAAATAAATCCTACTTCTTTGCTCTGATCTAGGAGTCATGCAGAGCTTTTGCAGATCAAGGATAGATTAAGTTTGTTGTGCTTACCTTTAATTAGTGTTATTCTGATATATACATAATACTGTGTAAGTACAGTACCTCTGTTAATGTTCTACTAGCACGGAAGACTTTATTGTCTGCATATTCCAAAACTCTGAGTGTGGCATCATACCATTAAAAAGATTTCTAAATGCCCTGTTCTAATCCTTTTTAAATAAATCTAAGGGTATTTAAAACAAAAGCAAGAACAGAACATTCTGTGTCATTCTTTAAAAGATACTGCCAATTAATTCAGTTCACTTACAAGGGTCTTCCTGGAACAGGAGTTAAGATTTTGGATATTTTTACTCCTTCTATAAAAACCCATCAAACATCATGACATTAATCGAATACCAAGTACTCAGTCGACAGATTTGTAGGAAACTATATCTCATGCACTATCCTTAAATGCTGAATTTCTGAGGTGAGACAATGAAAAATAAATTCCTACTTATTATTGGTTAGGTGTGAGAATATAATTAGAATGCAGAACAGATGGCGAAGTTTTCATTCTTCGTGATACAGGGTTAAAACTGCTGTCAAATGGTAGCTCACAGTACAGAGGGCAAGATTTTTCAAGCACCAGTTGCATTTTTCAAAAACAGAGCTAAAGCAGGAAAGTCATGGTAATCACCTTATTTATTTATGTATTTATTTCAGCTATGCAAATTATTGGAGAAGGCCTTTTATCAGGGTCTATCTATGACAATTCGCCATGGCCAACTTGCCACCGGGTAACCTGCTGTGGAACAAGAGTTGCATTAATATCAAAGAAATGGTGGCATAGAATCATTAAAGAAAGGATGCAAAAGGAGGGACAGATGAAATGTGAATGGCAGAAATTAAAATATTTATTTATTTTAAATAATTAAATAGAATTGTTACATTGTCCCGCAATGAATTGGCCATGGCAAGTTGTCCCATTCCCCTTTCATCAGACGCCTTTTCCTGATTCTCCTTTATTCTCTCTCCCCCCCCAAAGAAGTTATGAAAAGAAAAATTAGAGGTGACAATATTATGAACCCTACCTTGAATTGTATAAAATAAAGTCAGAATAAGAATAAAAGAAATAAGATTTTTTTAAAAAATAATAATAATGAATGTAGCTAATGGAGCCTAGCTAATAGGAATAAGTTAAGATGTATTTTCTGGAAACGTAAGTTATACAAAGAAATTTAACACCCTCACCTTGCTTTTGAATGCATTCAGATAATTTTAGAGATGGCAAATAGGATTCTAATTCTAATCCTACTACTCTCTATGGTGGACCTCCAAGGAGAAAAGTAGCTCCATTGCTAATTTTATATTGTGTTTATTTTGTTAATATGTTTATTTATAGCCTGTCTTTATTATGTTTACAAATCCCTCAAAGTGGGGAACATATCCAATACACCTTCCTCCTATGTATCCCACAACAACCACCCTGTGAGACCAGTTACGTTGAGAGATACTGACTGGCCCTGAACCTGTAAAGAGGGTGGAAATCTCAAAGCTCTTTTCCGAGAAGCCAGAGGTGGTAGTCAGCCAGTTCTGACAAGTTCTGGAGAACCGATAGCGAAAATTTGAGTAGTTCGGAGAATCGGCAAATAGGCTGGCCCCGCCCTCGCTGCCTCTCAGCCTTCCAGTTGATCTTCCTTTGTTGCCCCCGCTGCCTCTCAGCCTTCTAGTTGATCTTCCTTTGTTGCCCTAAACAGGAGAATGGAGCTGGAAAGCAGGTTAATGGGGTGGGGAGGGAATGGGGATTTTGCAGTAACCTTCCCCCAGGAGTGAGGAGGGAATGGGGATTTTGCAGTATCCTTCCTCTGCCACACCCACAAAGCCATGCCCACAAAGCCAACCCATGCACAAAGCCACGCCCATAGAACTGGTAGTAGAAAACTTTGAATCCCACCACTGCCAGAAGCCCCTAATTACCCTAGTTCCAGCCCTTTTTGTTTTGGTGTGGGTTTCTTTAAGTGGGGCTCCTGGCAACTGCCAAGATTAGTCCCTGAAGTTTTCTTGTCAAGATTTCAACAATGGCTTGCCATTGTCTCTTTCCTAGGACTAACAGAGAATGACTGGCCCAAAGTCACCCAGATGGCTTTATACCAAAGGCAAAACTCACCAACTTGTAGTTTGTAACCTGCTGCTTTGACCACTACACAGACTGGCTGATTTGGTGTAGTGCAGTGGTAGGTTGCAGGTGGTACGGCCTGGTATGGGCGTACCAGTGCCTGCCGGGAGCACTGGGCACCTTTTCAGTACGGTGCTCCGGAGGGCCCACCCGCTCCACAGTCTTTACCTGTATTTGAGTTCTTCAGTGCTTCTGCGCACGGAGTGTATGGTGCCTGCGCAACGCTCCACTGAGCAGCTGGAGAGTCGTGGAGGTGTTGTGGAGCATCACAGGAGGTAAGGATGCATGTGTGCGTGCATGCTGCAGGCAGTCATATGGTGGATGCCAGGCCCCGTTTCACCGTACCAGTTGCACCGGGTTCCAGAACCCACCACTGGTGTAGTGGTTCTGGTTTAGCTGTTTGGAAAGTATTGCCATAATACCTTTCATCCAAGAAGATACCTCAGTTGATGACCTCGCTACAATCTCAGCATCTGGGATAGTAATTCTGGAAATTCTGTGCCTTACTGGAAAGTAGACACACACAAAAATCTGATAAAAATGAAATAAAAGTTATAGTGATAACTTGTGACCTTGACAAGGCATGTAATTAGGGGAAATTGCTCCCCTCCTTTGGGGGAATAGATCAATCACACAAGAAGTGGACAATGCTGACTTTAACTTTTTTTAAAAAAAAATCAGGAAAAGAGAAACAGTAACATTTCCTTTTTAACTTTAAATAGCCAAATACAAAATAATTGATGGCGAACTAGAGAAAAATGTAGAGCAGATGAAATTGCAGGTGGTAAGAAATCTTAAAAGAATCTCCAGTGGAGAAAAAATTTAAAGGAAAATATAAAGTTTTGACAGAACACAGTCTGATGCTCCTAGTTTAGAGGCAACTTTGTTGTAAAGCAGTTCCAGCTGCAGGAAAGCATGCAATTTACAGCAAATATGTACAGAGAACATAAATACTAAAGATAATAAAATGTTAACTAGAAGACACAGAAAAAGAAATAATGCAGATCTTAACTAATCTTTTTTCTATTCCTCTAGGGAACAGATTAGCGTTGAATCAAACTCCTTTTAAAATTCAACTAGACAATCCATACTCTGTTGGATTATTGTTTCAGGGATATTTCCCAATTTAAAAAGAGCAATAAAATTACCGGGGGGGGGGCAAAGCAGTGGGAGCAGGAGTAACTTCTGATTCCCTGCCAGTTTCCCCATTAATTTTCTTTGTGGGAATCTGGCTGGGAGTATTGAAAATTCCATTCCCTATTCCTATCTTTCCCTTCCCTTCCCAGCTGGCTGTTGTTGGGGGAAGGAGCGAGGGATTGCAAGACTGGCTTGAAAACTGTCATAGAATATTGAAAATGAAGATTACATGACCAGAACAGCAGCCAATAGCACTGAAGCAGCCACAAAGTTTCCAAATTTCATTCTCTTGGGAGCCACGAGTGCCAGATTTTGGACCCAGATTTTAGCCCATTTGAGGTATCTTAGTTCAAAAAAGGTTGCCCTATAATGTACCATTTTGCCTAATTAAAGGCCATTACAAAACAGTTTTAGTGATATATGGATATTAATAAAAATTCCTTTGCTCTGAAAATTCCACCTATATCAGAGACTCAGGCAACATAATAAATCATGATTTTCAGGGTTCCACCACAAATCCGCGAAGCCCTTCTGCGCGGAGACATAAGCGCGAAGACTAATTCGCGCCATTCTAAGCACTAGGGAAAAACGCGACCCTACCGCGATGACATAGTCGCGGAGGGCAAAATCACGCATTCCCAAGCACTTAGTACTCTAAACCTAACCCTAAACCTAACCCTAACCCTAACGCTAAACCTAACCCTAACGCTAAACCTAACCCTAAACCTAACCCTAAACCTAACCCTAAACCTAACCCTAAACCTAACCCTAAACCTAACCCTAAACCTAACCCTAAACCTAACCCTAAACCTAACCCTAAAACAAACCCCTAAACCTAATCCTAACGCTTACCTTAAATGAAGTCGGCTTTCTGCCGCAGCGCCGTTTTGAAGCGCCCTTCTGTTGCCGCGCTGTTGTCGCGGCGGTGATGACGCGCGGCGATGACATCGCGGCTTTAGCGCCGCGATTTTATCGCCGCGATTTTGACCAGCGCGGTTTTGACGTGCCACGGATTTTCAGTCTGTCATTCAACAACATCTGTTTTTTGCCTGTGTAACAAAACCCATTTGGAACTTAAGTAAGTTTTGTTGGCCTCTCTGAAATCTCAGCTTGTTGTTTTCAGCCATTTCTCTACCTTCATATCAAGCTGCTTTTGAATGTACTGTCTTTTAATATATTAGCAAATTCAGTCAAAAATTGTGTTATCAAAAAAGTGAGATAAGATTCCTTCTGTCTTTTTATCAAATCAACAATATAATGATATAATGATACCCATGACTGATCCTTGCTTGTTGATAATTCTGCCAATTTAATAAAGGTGATTGATTAGCATTCTTTGAAATGATTTTCAAACCAAGGCTATCTATTTAGCTGCAATGTCATTCAGTTCATACTTGACTAGCTTGCTCATCAACATGTCATATGACACTTTGTCAAATTAGCATTCTCACAATCTATTAAAAGTTATTTAATTAAAATTTGAGCTAAAATTAGTTTATTAATGACAAATTCATACCGACCTTACCAAATTACTGCATTTTCAAGGTCTTATTTGTCTTTTCCATTATGATCTGTTTAGATCTTTCCAGGTTAAAGACTGACAATCTGAGACTAATTGAGCTGGATCCTCCTTTTCTCTCTTTTTGAACTAAGGGAAACATTTTGTCTTCAATCTATGACATTTCACCAGCTCTCACAAGGGTTTGTTTTCACCATCACCTAGTACCTTCAAGCTCTCCAAGAAGCAGTTCACCTGATAGTGGAGATCTGTATTCATTCGAAATGAAAAGATGTTTCCTGACCATGTTTCTAAATCTCAGGCTTTAGTCCTGACCTTTGATCCTACTCTAAGGTGACCAGTTGTCCTGATTTTGGCGGGACAGTCATGATTTATAACAATTTGTCCCATGTCCTGGGGCGTTTTAAAAAAGTCCCGATTTTCTGGCTTCATGTTGAAAGCCCAGTGGATTTGCTTAAGAAATCCTAACCGGGGCAAGACAAAAGACACTCTGCCTAACCTCTCTCTCTCTGTCTCAGTACTTTCATTAAAGATATAATTAAAACGTTAAAGCAAGAAAACGGACCCCCCCACACACCCCTTTTACCTCCTTTTATAAGAAAAAATGACCCAGTATCATAGAGCTCCAGGAAATACTTGGCTAGAGAAGTCGCCAGTGTTCCTTCCTGGATTTTCCAGAGGGGAGGGGCACGGAGGTTGGAGGTCTGCTCGTGTGGAAAAAATGGTGGCAAAGTTTCTTTGAAAAATATTTTCCTGACTAATTTCACCATTTTAATTTGCTCAGTTCTTTGTATTAACATCTACATCATTCTGGATTGACTTGGAGTTCCTGCCTGCTGGTAAGTGAGCTGGGTTTTTTTCTTTTATTTTTTTAATGTATTTTAAAATAATATTTTATTTATTGTGCATAGGATTTTTTAAAATAGTTTTATTCTGTGTGGATTCTTTTTTAAAATTGTCTTAGACTATTTAAAAAAAGATTCTATCCAAAATAAATTGAAGTGAAACCATGTTTAAAAATTCTATGCACAATACTTTGAAATATATTGTGCATAGAATTTTTAAAAATAGTTTTACTTCCATTTATTCTGTGTGGAATAGTTTGAAATGTTTTACTTCAATTTATTCTGTGTGGATTCTTTTTTTAAATTGTCTTAGACTATTTAAAAAAAGATTCTATCTAAAATACAAAATACCAGCTGCAGTTATTCACTTAAGAACTGTGGCAAGAAAGGTGGTATAATGGGCTTAGTGACCAAAGTTACAATGGCATTGAAAAAAGTGACTGACCATTTTTCCACTTAGTGACCATTTTTACACTTAGTGACCGTTGCAACATCCTCATGGTCACGCGATCAAAATTTTGATGTTTGGCAACAGATTCGTATTTATGTTGGTTTCAGTGTCCTGGGGTCATATAATCACCTTTTGACAAAGTCAAATGGGGAAACCAGATTCACTTAAGTTACTAACTTAGCAGCTGCAGTTATTCACTTAAGAACTGTGGGAAGAAAGGTGGTATAGTGACCAATAGCAATAGCAATAGCAGTTAGACTTATATACCGCTTCATAGGGCTTTCAGCCCTCTCTAAGTGGTTTACAGAGTCAGCATATTGCCCCCACAGTCTGGGTCCTCATTTCACCCACCTCGGAAGGATGGAAGGCTGAGTCAACCTTGAGCCTGGTGAGATTCGAACCGCTGAACTGCAGATAACAGTCAGCTGAAGTGGCCTGCAGTACTGCACCCTAACCACTGATAACCATTTTTCACACTTAGCAACCATTTTCACACTTAGCGACCGTTGCAGCATCCTCATGGTCACGCAATCAAAATTTTGATGTTTGGCAACAGTTACAATTTATATTTGTAAATTGTAGTTATGTTGAAATAAAAAAAATATTACAATACTATTTTTGCGTTGTATGAGAATTTTTGTTGCTCCATATAAAAATTTTAATCAATCCCCCCCCCTCCCGGTCAAAGGTGTCCCTCTTTACCAATCTCAAAATCTGGTCACCTTATCCTTCTCTTTACTCTTTCTGATAGACTGCATACCAAACTAGCAGCTCTTCCTCTTCCTGGTTACTTCTTAACATTTTGTCCCCTTCACTGAGCTGCCAACTTATTGCTTCTTTTGCTTTTGTTTTGAACACATCTAATACTTTTGTTACTCTTCACAAAGTCTGCTAAGGTCATTCTGACATTTCACTTTCCTACAGTTCAAAGCAACCTGCATTTCTTTGTCAGCCAGCCCTCTTTCTATTTTCTGTATCATCTTTTATTTTCAGACCTTCACTAAGTCGTATTGGTTTCTTCTGCTATTTTCCATTTGTGTTCTTCCTCAGGACATTTACTATTGTGTTTTTAGTATCTTCTTTAGGTGCCCCCACCCATCCTGAGTTCCTATTAGCTTCTCTTGCCCCAGGTCTATTTATTATTGCTTTTTTGAGAGGGGGGGGGTGTTCGAGATTCACATTTAGCTGTGCTTGGTTTTACTTTTCCTTAGACTCGAGAGTTTTAGCTGAACATGTCACTATCTCTTATCCAGCTAATTTTACTTTCTCAACTAAGTCTATTTATTAGTATCAAGGATAGCTTTCTCACTTGTGCCTCTCGCCACTTGCTAAATGAAACATTTGTCGGCAAGACACATGAGGACCTTTCTGGAAGAATTATCCTTGGTAGTGTTTGTCTCTCAACAGAAATCAGGATGCTGAAATTTTCCATGGCTGTAGTCTTATGCCTTTTTAAAAGATATGGTATAATCTACGTGTTCTGCTTGGCTGGGAGTCGTGCTTGTATTGGTTCCTCTACCTGTTTTAACTTGGATGCTCTCTACAGCACTGCAAAGCTCATCCATTTGAATTTCTAAGCAGGAATGGATATTTTTAATATGTGCAACTCCTCTTCCCTTTCTACTGCTTCTGTTCTTTTTGAGCAAACAGTATCGATAAGCCTATTATAGTCATGGATATCGTCCTAGATGTGTCTTTTAATACCCATTAAATCATTTTTCTTTTTTGTACAATGAGGTCAAGTTCATCTTGTTTGTGTCCCATATCTTGAGCTAAAGATTTCTTACCTTGATTTAGACTGTCCTTTGTTTACTCTGACTGTATGCAACTCTTCATAACATTAACAGGACCATAACTCTGTGGCGGAGCATATTTCCACTAGTTCTGTGACAAAAAACAGGCATCCAATTTCTCAAAAGCATTTTTTCTTCCCAAAGAGGCATTTATTTTTCTACATTCTTTATGAGTTGTGGATAGGATGCTGGTTCTGTAATGGTTTTTTTTCCCCAATTACACATTTTTCCACTGCTCTACAGCAAGGCTGTCCAGCAATCCAGATTCAAAGAACAAAAGGTGATTTAGGGTACACATGAACATGCACATTTCACCCTCATTGGTATCCTTAAAATATCTATGTCCTTCCCTGGGGCAACATTGAAAAGTAAGTAAGATCTTTATTACGGTCAAAGACCAGCAATATACATTTGTCTTTACACTATATTAAAAATACTAACATTAAAATATAATTAAAAGTATTTACATTAAAAGTGGATAATAACATTATGATCCAAAGATTGTTAAAGGTATGTCCAGATAATTGGTACAAGATGGTACTATACTGTAGCCAATTTTTTTCTTATGGACATTGCAGCAGCACAGAACTTTGCCACTGCATACGTGGTAACCGGGTTAGTGTCCTGGAGGAGAAAGCCTAGATAAAAATGGTCTGCCCTCCCTGGCAATCTCTCTAATAAGGGGAGAATATAGGCAGACCTACAAGCTCTGTATAGCTCGCAATGTAATAGTACATGTGAATTATCTTCTACTTCTCCTTTACCACATATACAAACGCGTTCGGCTATAGGTGTTCTCTTATACCTGCCCTGGAGGAGTGCTGAAGGAAGAATGTTAAATCTGCTGCATTACCCCAAGAAAAGATCCAGCTGCTTTGTGTTGCTGATAGGCATGCAATGTGAAGTATCTTTTCTCTTTAGAACAGGAGTGCCCAGACCCTGATCTCTAGATCACTACCGGTCTGTGGCCTGTTGGCAACTGAGCCACACAAGCAGCAGGCGAGTGCAGGAAGCTCCACTTCTGTAAGCAGCGTGCGTGCAAAACCATAACCTCTTCCGGCTATTGCTGCTGCCGGTCCATGGACCAAACCAGAAAGGTTTGCCACACTTCAAACAAAATTGCCTAATACCAGGAAGCCAAGTGGACAGAAAACCCATGCTGTTTCCTCTGATAGTGTCTGTTTTCATGTTTTGCCATGCATAATCATTGCAAAAGTAGGGAAGGCAATAGTCTGATCCTGGCAAAAAAAGACAAAATATAAAGCCACACTAATTTTTAAAAAAACAACAACAAAGCAAGACTTTCCCCCAAACATATCCTCTCTCAGTCCCAAAGCATTCTATATCTTTTTGGAATATTATCCATCCGTTAGAAATAGATTTTAAAGTTAAGATGAAGATGGATGAGAAGGAATAAGTCCTCTTTATTGTCTTGGGGAAAACATGTCAAACAGTGGCATCAGCTAATTGGAAACATCCACATATTCCTTTGGTCTGCTGTTTACTAACAGGTCATCTAAATTTGAACTTGGCATATTTTATATTCTATGCATATATTTTATCACTGAGGATTTTGTTTTATGCAATTTTTCACCTTCTAGGGAAGAAATTGATTGTATGAATCCGATTTTATACACAGGAGTTTTCTCATCAGCATCCATATTACTTTATGTTGTATTTGCAATGGTGGGAAATTTCATGCTCCCCTCCTCTCTACATGAAGCTGCCACTGCCTTGATGGGCTGCTCAAGAAGTGATTACATATTACATTCCTCTCTCTCTCTCTTTCTCTCATTCTGCTGTGTGTCGTGTACAAAGCAGAGAGAAATGAAAAAATAAGTTATAACTTCCCTAACAATTTAATTAAAAAATCTGGTGCCAGCTGCTGTGTTATTAAAAACCATTTTAATTAACACAACTAGTTCCTCAAAACCTGTCTCTGCAAAGCTCTTCGGGGAGTAAGTCCCTTTTTCGCTGTTTCTCTCCCCTCCTAAATAAAATCTGACTCTCGAGACAGAAAAGCTGCATTCTGCACATCATTTTGTTCCCACCAAGTTTATGTTGGGGGGGAAATGTGAAGATAGGACTGACCACTTTCTCTTGTCATGTTTTTCCATAACACCTATCACACTAAGCCACAATGTTATTATAACTGCTTTATCAGGATGCCCACCAGTGGTAAAATGTGTGGTAAAATGGCAGCTGAATTCAAAATTATGGGAGTAACTGTAGCTATAACTCAAAGGAAAGTAGAATAGTTGTAGAGATGGTTTATTGGGTATAAATTTTAAATGGTAAAATACACTCATGTGAAGCTTTTGCACCATACGACTATCAACATTCACAGCCTCGAACAGATTTATATGGATTATTTGTAAAACTAATTATAATGTTTAGGGGAGTTCTAGTGAGGATTTAAGGCAAATTTGATGTCCCTGAAGAAACAAATTTTGGCCAGTGAAGTCTCTCTGGAAAAAAGGAGAGGTTGTGAGATCTTCCATTTGCACTTCAGACAGTTGCTCCTTGTGGGTAGACTGCAAGAACTGTGATTTTTGTTGTCAGCTTTTGAGTCAACTCACTGCAAGTTGAGGGATTTAAATCAGAGCTCATGGTTATAATACGATCTATATGGACATACGGTTCACGGAGCTTCATTTCTTAATAACTTTCAGAAATTGATTCTTTGATTTGCAGCTACCAGTATTAGAAATCTTTGGAATGACCCATTTTATAGTACTAAGCGACAATACCAAGTCAACATCATGACAGGTTATGTTGAAAGAAGGAAGAGGTGATTTGCAAATCATTTCTGAGTCCCATCACTTTCAACACATACTTTTCTTTCCACTTGATATTGATGGTTGGCATCATTCCATATGAAGAACAAGAAACTAATGGCTATGTGTTATTATGCATATCAAATAATGAACCATGCTAATGAGTTTAACTATCTCCTAAGAGAGAGACATGTATTTCACCAGACTTGGTTGACATATCCTTCCATCATTCAAAGAAATCTGCAGAGAGAAAGGATTCTTGCAAGCTGATTATTATTTAGCATATGATAAGAACATGACAAAAGAGAAGTGTGTGCATGTGTGTGTGTGTGTGTTGTATTTGTGCTGATAAATAAAGGGAGACTAGTATAGATCTATTTCAAGCTATTTAGCTCTCATCAGCTAGCCATACCCTTACTGGGATTCGAACCTGGGCTGTATTACATATTAGGCAGATGTGTTAACCACTAGGCCACAGGCTCTTCTCCTTTTATCAGCTGAGCCAGGGGAATACGTATGTAATTAGTGTCACAACCCCCTGGTATGCCCAAATATGGGAGGAAGCTCACTGCTTCCATTCTCTGTCCATCGGCTCGTCACAAGAGACCATCCAGACAGAAACCCAATATTTTTAATGTTGCCTTTTTGTTACATTTGTGTTGTATTTGTGCTGATAAATAAATAAAGGGATACTAGTGTAGATCTATTTCAAGCTATTTAGCTCTCATCAGCTAGCCATATTTATTTATCAGCACAAATACAACACAAATGTAACCAAAGAACATACATTGTGTACAATCTTGCAAACTGATGATCATTGGCAACAAATTATGGAAGACATTAAAAGAAAAAGAATCCTCAGAACACCAAGAGATTTGTTTGTTGTCTTGTTAACAAACATGAAATCAACACTGAAATCCACAACTGTGGAACCAATTCAAGAATGTAGTGTCTAAAGATTTCATCCAAATCAAAAGGAGAGCTATCAGTGACCCTAATAATATGATTGGTGAGAAAAATTATGAACAAGCTCTTCTGTATTGCCAGGACAAATATGAGAACTTCAGAAAAAGATTTGAAGGCAAAACTTGCCAAAAACAACAAATGGTACAAGTAATCAAAATGGTACAATGCAGAGGTGGTATTCTGCAGGTTCGCCCCAGTGTCATTGATGACACCTGGAGCATCTGGTCCTGCCAGATCTTACTGGAGAAGCAGAAGCAACCAGTAGTGGTGGTGGCGGCAGGAGGCTCTGCCCACGTGTCCAGACATCATCACGGATGCTCTGTACATGCACAGAACGTTCTGTGCATGCGCAGAAGTACTCCCCCGCATGCACGTTCCCAGTTCCGAACCGGTAGCAAAAGTTAGAGCATTTCATACCTGGTACAATGATACAATGATCTGCAATACAACAAAGACAATGATTAACACACAAAAGCCCTTATTGAATAAATAACCAAACAGCAGTATATGAATATGTGTGTAACTGCTTCCAATCTTTCTTTGATAATTTTAATTAATGCACCAGGAGGAAAGGGAAAGGCATTCGTCACCAACTTGATCCTCACTATAATTAGGAGACATAGAGGTATTGTTATTACTATGCTTTGCTATGCTGTTGCAGCAACATTGGTGCCTGATGACAATGCATTCAAGATTCATTATACCTCTCAAAGTGAATGAAAATGCTCTTTGTAATTTCCAAAAAGCCTCTGATACTGCAAATCTGCTTTGACATGCAAGTCTTTTTGTCTGAGATGGGAGTCTCATGATTAGGAGAGAGAGCTTTGAAGTCATAGACCAGACTTCTCAAAAATGAGGCTTTGGGGGGGAATTTTAACCATTTGCTGGATTTCTGCCAGCTTCTATCAGTTATGAAAAGAAAAAAATGATGCTGACATGAAGAATTCATGCATCAAAAAAGAAGCTCTGACAAGTTTCAGTTGAAGAGAAACATGCAATTGACTGAGAGAGAAGGAAGACATTCTGAGTTCTTATTCGATGTTGGAGAAAACAACATTCAGAAAAATCAAAATATTCAAAAGAGAATTACTTTAAAAGATGGTTCTGCTAGCAAAATCTACAGAAGAGCATATAGATTTCATCTACCTGACATTCAACAATCCCTTAGAACTGTTTTCAAAGAATTCTGTCTTAGTTTCCCTCACCGAAATGATAAAAATCAATTTCTCATGCATTAGACACATCCCTGGAGTGATGAAATGTTTCTTTAATGCTGTCAGTAAAAGAATTAAGGTCATTCATTTTCCATCAGAATTCCTTGATTCATTTGAACTGTCTGGATTGCCACCACATAAACTAGAATTGAAGATAAGATCTCCCATCATTTTAATGTGGAATTTGGATCTGCCAAGACTTTGCAGTGAATACAGACTGCAAAGATGACCATGGAAGAACTCCACAAGAATCTCATTGTGACAAAGATAAACCAATGCATTTTTTACATTCAAAAATGACATTTTTTCATGATTTCAAGAATTATAGTCAATTTATCAGAAGGTGAAGATGTCCCTTTTCAGGAGACACAGTTCCCCATACAGTCATGCTGTGCTCTCACTATAATAAGAGTAAGAACAAACCATGGAGACTGTAGAGATTTACCTGGGGAAACCAGTAGTCATGATACCATAGTCAGTATTCTTAAAGAATGACAGATCAACTACAAATATTTTTATGAAAAGCATTCTTTCTTAAATGAAAAGAACCCATATTGGTCTTGTGATTGATCTTTCTTCTTTACTAAAATATTTCTTCTTTAATTTTAAAACCCAGACAACGATAATCTATCTGTGGTCATTCTATTTCTCTGTTTCGGTAAGGAAATATCTCAGAGTCGCAGGTTGTCTAGTTTACAACCTACAGAATATATCACCGAGTAACACTTGGTTATAGTAACAAAGAAAAATATTCAGGTGTCATGACATATTTATTTTTATTTAGTTAGTTTGTCATTCATGTACAAGATAACAGGAATAAGAATAAACATGACCAAGAACACAGGGAATGGGTACAAATAAATGGGGACAGTTGAACAGGGACTTTAGGCATGCTGGTGCGCTTATGCATGCTGATAGATAGATAGATAGATAGATAGATAGATAGATAGATAGATAGATAGATAGATAGATAGATAGATAGACAGACAGACAGACAGACAGACAGACAGACAGACATAGATAGATGATAGATAGATAGATAGATAGATAGATAGATAGATAGATAGATAGATAGATAGATAGATAGATAGATAGATAGATAGATAGATAGATAGATAGATAGATAGATAGATAGATAGATAGATAGATAGATGAGGTAGATTGCTGCTGGTTCAGCCGAGTTCGGACGAACCGGTAGTGGAATTCAGGCCTGGGTTGCAGAACCAGCAGCAACCAGGCCTGCTACGCCCCCGAACCAGTTCCCTCGCTACTGCTTGGCTGCCACCATTTTGGACTTTAGTGACTATTCATGCGCAGTTCACTGTAAATTTTCTGTGCATGCACGCAGAACAATTTACAGTGAACAATGCATGCACACACAGTGCCCGTCTAGGATGCATGCATCACACGTTGTGTATGGGTTGCGAACAGGCAGTAACGCCAGCAGAAACCCACCCCTGATAAGATAGATAGATAGATAGATAGATAGATAGATAGATAGATAGATAGATAGATAGATAGATAGATAGATAGATAGATAGATAGATAGATAGATCTAACAGATATGTATATCTACATATACATATACACCCCTACATATACATGTATGTATGTATGTATGTATGTGTGTGTGTATGTATGTATGTATGTATATCTACATATATAAAGATCAAAACCACACAGACCATAGTTTTCTCTATGACAGTCTGTGGAAGTAAAAGTTGGACTTTGAAGAAACAAGGAAGAGTATGAACTTTGGTATTGGTGAGTATTTCTGAAAGTACCATGGATAGCCAAGAAAACAGGCACATGGATGATATAACAACTCAATCAGAGTTCTCATTAGAGGTACAAATGACCAGGCTCAAAATTATCATCAGCAGAAATACTAGTTATGGAACTTTTATCCTCATGAAAGAGCATAGTGATTAGATTGCTGGAAAAATGCAAGACTCAAGCAATAAGCATACGTATTGCAGCAAGGTAGTTTTCATGCTGCAAATGAAACACCACATTTATTGTTCCCCCTGTGGTTTTAAAATGAATGATCTGTTATTAGCTTTTTTTTATTTAGTACATAAATATGTTTGAGGATAGGAATAAATAACCTGCATTCCTACAGCTACATATGACCTGAAATTCTCTTTTCGGGGCTTCAGTTTCCTGTTATTTTGAAGTGGGAAAATATGAAAAGTCTATTATAAACCCTGAAACAACAATAAAAGGGGGGAAATCCTTAAAAGTACCACAAAATTCAGCTCCGACCACATCATATAATTATGATCCCACTCACTTGCAGTCTCTCAGTGCAATAGAAAGAATAAATGACTATTACACTATATCAGTCTGCTTAATTGTAACATTATTTATTGATTAAGCTGAGTGATATCCTTGTATGAACTATAATATGTTTTTTTCAGTGTTTCTTTTCCTTTTTCGTGTACAGGTAGTCCCTCAAGTTATGACCACAACTGAATCCAAAATTTCCATTGCTAAACAAGACAGTTAAGTTAGTTTTGGCCCATTTTGTGATCTTACTTGCCATAGTTGTTAAGTGAATAACTGCAGTTGTTAAGTTAGCAACATGATTGTTAAATGAATATGGCTTCCCCACTGACTTTGCTTGTCAGAAGGTCGCAAAAGGGGATCACCTCGCAACACTGCAACCATCATAAATAAATGCCGGTTGCCAAGCGTCCTAATTTGATCATGAGACCATGGGGATGCTGCAATGGTCATAAGTGTGAAAAATGGTCATAAGTCACTTTTTTCAGTGCTGTGGTAACTTTGAGCAGTCACTAGATGAATGGTTTATAAGTTCAGGACTACCTGTATAAAATTAAAAAGTTAATATTAAAAAAAATGTTTTATTCCAATTGTTAGAAATATAACACAACTCAGTTTAAATTGCTTGCAACAATTCATTTCACATGAGTGAACTGTGTATTTTTTTTTCCAAAAAGCGTTAGAAATGAATAATGAAACT
Source organism: Thamnophis sirtalis (assembly GCF_051295495.1). Classification (NCBI taxonomy): domain Eukaryota; kingdom Metazoa; phylum Chordata; class Lepidosauria; order Squamata; family Natricidae; genus Thamnophis; species Thamnophis sirtalis. The sequence continues at coordinate 34,042,070 of NW_028261381.1, forward strand.
CCGGTCCTCACAAGTTAAACAGTTATACTTTTACCTCAAATGTTATACCCTTTGTGTGACATTTCAGCATTTTATATTCCTTTTCATAAATCCAAGAGCACTAGTTTAAATACCAACCATTTAGCAAAGCTATTAACACTTTTAGTCATTTCCAAAACAAAATCTAAGTAAAAACATGACGCATGTACCACATTCCATCTTTCAGACTAAGTTTCTAAAATGAGAAACAGTATAATAGAGAAACCTGGCTCAGATCAGGGCCACAGACATTCAAGTGAAGTTGAGCAATGTTTCTCAGTCATCCAAATATTAAATATTATAGCTCTGTAATACAAGTGGCAATTCTTACTGAAGCCAAGAGTTTTTCTCATTTTCATTCACAAGCAGAACAAGAATCAAATTATATTTGAAATTTGATTAGGCAGCCTGTTGTATCATTAGATTAAGGTAATTTTAAAAACAAACAGCGTAAGAAATAGATCCACAGGGATTAAATCGAGCCAGAATTCAGCACCAAGATATGAAATGTAAGTTTTCAAGTTGCAAGTTCTCACTTCTGGTCCATTAATTTATTTTAAGTGCAAATCAAAATGGCTGCATGTTTAGTTTGTTTTTGTTTTACTTGCAAAATGTTCATCACAATGCCATTGGGGAGAGTAAGAGGAATTGCATGGGGAAGAAACCTTCTATAAGCAATGTAGTATGGAAAATTTGATCATTCTATATCTAATCCCTCTTACTGAGTGCAAAGCCAACCCAGTATGAAAGGCTAAACCTAGTTCACTATTTTTCCCTTATAAGAATGCTTAGCTACCACTCTCTTTTATTGAATACAGAATGAAGAGGAAGAGTATTGGAGGATGAAAATGAGATCTCCTATTTCACCCTAGGACATCGATAATGAAGAAACTTTCATTATTGCACAGCCTTGCCTTATTATCATGGAAGAATGTGAAACAATGGTAGAAAAGGAGACATTCCATAAGTGACACATAATATAAGATAACCTTTATGGTCATTTTTTTTTTTTTACTTTGGGCCTACTGGTAAACATTAAAAATGAAATTCTGTTGTTCTATTCTCAAAAGTGTACACATACATAACACTCCTGTAGACATGCTACACATACATACATACACACCGTGTTTCCCTGAAAATAAGACCTCCCCAGATAATAAGCCCAATCCAGCTTTGGAGTGTATGCGCTAAAATAAACCCTCCCTGAAAATATTACAACACAGCAGCAGCCATAAGGTAACCACGCTCGCCACCTCCTGCACCTCAAAAATAATAAGACCTCCACGAAAATAAGGCCAAATGCTTATTTCGGGGGTCAAAAGAAAATAAGACCCTGTCTTATTTTGAGGGAAACATGGTATGTATATACCTACATCCTAACATATACTAAACATTAATCATTATCCATCTTGAATACATAGCAGAAAGAGGAAGCATGAATTATATATAGAAATTCCCAGTCTTCAGATGAAACTATCATAGAGTAGGAATGTGAAAGATTTCTCTGAAATTCTGGAGAAGTGCTATGAATAAAAACAGGGTAGATGGAGATATAGACTGACCTTGCCTAAAGCACTTCCGATTCTTAGACCAAGAGTTGAGAATCTGAAGCTTCTTAATTGTAAGAATTGCATTCCAAAACATCTGGAGACTTTTAGGTTGCTGATTTTTCAAAAAGCCAGCCATACTCATGCAATAGTGATTAAGTCATCATAGACCTGTTTTCATGCACAACATGATTTAAATGAATCTCTACTTTTTTTTTAATTAAATCATAACAAGAGGGTTTTTTTTCTTTTGAGTAATCATTCCTACACTTCATCTCGTCTTTTTCTCCTATTTGGTTTTGCATTGCTTAACTAGGCTTCTGTTCAGAACATTTACAATTCAGTCACCTTTTCTGAGTAAAGATTTAAGGAAATACTACCATACTTTAGAGAGAAGAGTTTCCAGAATATTAAACTACTGGTCAGGCATCTGCTTTTCTCAGTATTCCTGTAGCTGGTTTTTGAAGACACCAGGGAACTTGAAACACAACTCAAGTCATAAAATAGTTTCGGAAAGGGTTTTGGAATATCTAGACATTTTATGAGAGGAGCAAAGCAGAAAGCTTTCCATAGTGTTGACTATTTAGTAAGAAAGACACAGATGTCTTTACACTTTAATATTTGATACAACTGAGTATTTGATACATACATCACATATTACCATGAAATTATAACTTCTTTTTATAGTATATTAGATCTTCAAAGGGGGTATCAGAGAAAAGAGAATATCCAGTTAGACATTCCAGCTTCACAGCAGAAACTGGCACTAGGCAAATGTCACTATTCTCTTCCCACTTTTTCCCTTCTTATCTCACATAGGAACTAAAAAAGGAAACGGCTCCTACTGACATGCAGGCTCTTCCCCTTTCTTTTTTTTTAATTCTTGGGCTACGAGAGTGTGGATCTGTGGCAGCCTTACCTCCACAGCAGAAACTCAGGAAGGAAATAAATCTACTGCCAAAGATTGCCGAGCAGCTGGAGTACTTGGCTAAAAGTAGTTTGCTGCTGTTGCAGTCCAGCTGGCTTTGCTGGGTGCAAGCCCCTACACTGGATGTTCAATTTCTGTGTGCTTGGCCAGCCCAACAGCTTTAAAAAGAAAAAAAAAGAAAAAAGCAACAAACAGCTGTGTCCCATTATTTAAAATGGGAACAGATGGTGAAGAGTCCCTGCAGTTGACAGAGAACTACGCTGCAGCTTCCAACAGCTTCCTTGTGTAGCAGCAGAATGGAAAAGGCAACGTGGCATGGAGGGAGACACCATGACCTCATCATCCATCACAGATGATGAGGCCGTTGCCAATTTGCTATGTGAGGCATCATTCTCTTCTTTGTGCGATAAATACTCAGAGTAGCTTAGAATCACCAACATAAAAGGGATAACAGAATGGAATGCAACAATTGTGAACAAAGATTTAAAACCATGGGAAGGGGTTACAGTTCAGGAACAGAGTGCATGTTTTGCCCGCAGCTCATCTCAAGGTTATTGCTGGTATCTTCTAGGATGGGTGGGAAAGTATTTTATTTAAAATACTGGAGAACTCATGGACCCACTGGGGTTGGAGTAAGACAGTTTCCTAGGTGCTACCATGCTTTTTTCATATAATATCTTCAAGGTCAAGGGGGAACTATTTCCTCATATGAAGTACAAAGAAATGAACATGATAGAAAATCTCATATAAAGAGGGAGCTGGGCAACAAGAGGCTTATTTAATTTTTTTTTCAGATTGAATGTAATGAAATAAAGTTTTAGTAGAATGAAATAAAAATTACTTTTAGCATTACAAACTAACAGACTATGGCTGCCCCACAAGTTTAATAAATTATTATTAGCACCAAACTGCTGAATAGATTATACCTGTACCATTGCTAAGAGTAGAGAAATTTTGTTTTATTTAAAAGAAATGCATACAAAATTGGTTCTTTGTTGAAATACAAGCTAGATGAAACATTGACAGGAGCTGCCATTTTCTGTCCCACTGCTCATACTTCTAATCAGCTTATTATTAAAGAAATTTATTTTAACAAAATTCTCTTTGCAATCATTTTTAACCTTGAACATTATGACCCAGAATCCATTTTCTTTGAAGTTGATGGAGAAAACAGATTGAGGATCTGTTCTAATATGTAAAAGATGCAAATTCTTTATTAGCTTCAGAAACATGTTATGTATCTAATATTTATTCCCATTTTCCTATTTTCAGGTAGCAAACAATCAGACAAATAATATTTTAAGGTTGCCAGAATAATTTAGCACTCAAATTTAGCACTGTCTTCAGAAAATCAAATACATGAGCTTTTCATATAAGTAATTGCAGGACTATTCCCACCAACATCCTATGTCAGTGATGGTGAACCTTTTTACCTCGGGTGCCAAAAGTACGTGTGCACATGCTATTGTGTGCACTCGCACACACTCACAGGCCCACCCCATAATTTAATGCCTCCCCACTCTGTGCTCCCTGGGCATGCACGTGTGATTCCCCCCTGCTGCCCTGTGTTATGTATTCTGAAACTTGCAAAAGGGCCAGCAACAGCTCTGCTGCGCCCTGATTGGCTAGGACGCAGCAGAGGCTGTTGCTAGCCTTCCTTAACAGCTAATCTTCCCTGATTGGCCGAGGTACTGCATCAGCAGTTGCTGTGCAGTACTCGGCCCCTGATTGGTTACTATAATTGTTACAATTACTATAAATACTGGGCGCGTTTTGTGAAAGGTTTGAATCGCTGTCATCTTTCTTCTGTTAAATAAATAAATGCACTCGCACACACTCACAGGCCCACCCCATAATTTAATGCCTCCCCACTCTGTGCTCCCTGGGCATGCACTTGTGATTCCCCCCTGCTGCCCTGCTCATGCAAGGCTTTCTTGGAGTCTGGAGAGAGTGAAAATTGCTGCCCCCACCCCCGGAGGCCCTCCCGAGGCTGGAAACAGCCCATTTTCTGACTTCTGGTGAGCCCAGTAGGTCTGTTTTTCACCATCCCCAGGCTCCAGAGGCTTTCTAGGAGCCTGGGGAGGGCGAAAAATGGCCTAACATGCAAAATGGAATGGACTTCTGTGTTGCCCATTGGGCCGTTTTTCTTCCTCCCTTCAGGGAAGCCTAGGGAGGGCGAAAAATGCCCAAAAATCGAGCCCCAAAATCAGCTAACTAGCACGTACATGCAGCTGGAGCTGACAGGGCAATGCCTCGCATGCCCTCAGAAATGGCTTCGCATGCCACCTGTGGCACATGTGCCATAGGTTCGCCATCATGGTCTTATATGATAGGATGGGACTGCAACGCAGGATTAGGTTGGACTTAATTCTAACCTTAGCACTTGGCCACCAGCAGCCCTGCTGCCCTTGTCTTTTCCTCCTGACCTCTCCTGATGGTCTCTCATCCTATTGCTGAGGATGCTTTGGTTACAAAGCCGGGTCTCCTCACATGCCCTTCTGGCCCACATACTGTGCCCTCCCGCACACACCATGAGCAACCTGGACAAGAAGAGTGAGCACAACAACAGCTTCAAGGAGGAGGTAAGTGCAGCCGGGTATTCCCTTGCTGAAGCAGAGCTGGGCTGTGTGGTCCATGTGCTCTGGGAGGTCGAGGGTCAGGCTGGGCACTTGCACTCCACTGCCTAGGGATCTAGACAGCCTGTGCCATCATCTGGGGGCCCTCTGTGTGCAGTGACATGTGGTGAGGATTATGGTTGGTGAGGCAAGAGTGTGGCAGCGGCAAGAAGCAACATCCCTACTGCTGTGTCCAATAGGCCAGGCGTCTCGCGTTTATGGCAGACATAAATGCGAGATGCCTGGCCTGTTAGATACAGCGGCAAGAACATCCCTGCCGCTGCCGCGCTCCGTCGCCTCGCCCACTGCCTCCTCTGACCCGACCACTGTGTCCAACAAGCCAGGCATCTCGCGTTTATGGCAGACATAAACGCGAGACACCTGGCCTGTTGGAAACAGCGGTGAGAACGTCCCTGCCGCTGCCGCGTTCTGCCACCTCACCCCCCGCCTCCTTCGATCCCACAGCTGTGAAGAAAGAAACACACATGCACACACACACACACACACACAAAATTCCCCACAATAAAAAATTACAAATTAAATTACAATAATTTTGAATCCCCCCATCCCTCCATCCGATCCACATACCTTTTCCAGCTGTGGATTTCAACTCTCCTCTTGTCTGCCCGCCATCATGGAAATGTAAAAAATTAAATAAAAAAGCAACTTAGGCACGATTTGCTGCTCCCAGACCAGGAGGCGGGAGAATCACGTGCCTCCTTTGCATAAGGAATTTTTCGCCTTTTAACCCTTGCTTAACTCTGAGCAAGGATTAAAAGGCAAAAAATTCCTTATGCAAAGGAGGCCCATAGTTCTCTTGCCTCCCCCTGCAGTTAGCACTAAGCAGACTCAGAGTCACTGTGACTCTGGAGTCTGGCAGCAACTACCTTAGCCTTTTTAATTATTTTAATTATTCTTTTCTTTTCCTCATGGCACTGGTGAGGCCACGCCTCCCCTGCCTCCCCTGACTGCACGTCCCTGTGTGGTCTAAGAGGGACAGGAAGGTTCCTCTGGAGGACAAGAGTTTGGCCCTCTCCCTAAGCACCACCGACATGAGTGATATCAAGCTGGCCATGCCCACCCATCATGCCCACCCCAGCCACACACAGCCCCCATACCCCCGAGGTCAAGCACAACCCTGATGAGGCCCTCAATGAAATCAAATTTGACACTCCTGCTCTATAGCTATGCATCAATAATTTGTGTTTCTATTATTATCCTTTTATATTGTAAAATGCACATTTTGAAGATCTCTTGAGTGGTTTTGATTATCATTTTTCCACCATTTGTTGTCATGTTTTTTAATAGCACAGCCCTTTTATACAGTTCATAGCAACTTAGAAAGCTGTCAAATACTATTCTGATTATTGATCCATTTCCCCAAATTGACTGACAGGATCTCTACAAAGTGTCAGATAGCAATTCTTCTAGTTACATTTTGTATCACACAAACAGCTTGCCTCTGACTATGTTCTTTTAAATATCTCTCCTTCTATAAAACTAAGCACAGATCCTGTGCCATTTATATAGGGACAAATATTATTTGGACATCAGCTAAATATTATTGAACACAAATAGTAACACTCACAGTGGCTCTCAATTAGCTCGGGCACCTCTTGTTCTGCAGCATGAGATATTCTTCTTCTATTTCCCCTCCTCAAAGCAATTAATTCATAAGAAACACCAGTTGTTGCTACACAAATACTGCTTTTGCAATTAATGAGACACAAGAACCCAAATTAAGTGAAAAGGTTAATATCAGTTCTGATAGCCTTTCTCCGGGAAAGTGAAAGGGGTCATTGAGTTTTCTGGCAGGGAGTAGATATGGAAAATCTTTTTAGTGCTTTCAAAATCATAGTAAATATCAAATTAGGAACGGGAGGTGGTAAAAGAGATCATCTTGGAAGGCCATGCTTCTAAAGATTGAAAGTGCAACTGCTGGAACCAATCTAATTTCATCGCTGAATTAAACACGTTGATTGCCTCTGGGGTCTCTCTGGGCCTGAGGAAAGGAGGGAACGCTGTCTTTTTCCTTAACTGTCAAAATGGCAATCTATAGCAGGGGTCTCTAACCTTGCCAACTTTAAGCCTGGCGGACTTCAACTCCCAGAATTCCGCAGCCAGCTGACTGGGGAATTCTGGGAGTTGAAGTCTGCCAGGCTTAAAGTTGGCAAGGTTGGAGACCCCTGATATATAGCACATCATAATCAAGGGATGACACATTCCTTAGCATGATTTGTTTACACAGTACCTGTTCTCCAAGTTACCTATTTCAACAAAGCGTCCCTTTGATATTCAGTTTATATATAATACGTTTTACAAGTTTGGAACAAAGCCTCTCTTTAGAAAGCAACCAGCTCTGTAGAAGAGTATCTGAAACTCCTGTTTGTGGGGATGAGCAAACGGGCAGGAAGGATGGCTCACGTATTTCGAGGATTTTTTTCATGCAGTTACAACAACAAGATAAAATTACAAGAGTGAATTGTTTTTAATGCATCCACTTTGCACTTGAAAGTGTTTAAGATTCTGACACAAAATGACATTTTCAGTTCTAGATCTGAATCAGAAATATGGCAGGTATCTCTCTTCCATGAAAACAGTTTTTTCTGCTGTTTTAATAAGCGTTCACTGTCAAGATTTTTCCTCCTCATGGACAACATTTACAAACAGGCAATGATTTGGGGGGGGGAGAGAAATACTACCGTGTTTCCCCAAAAATAAGATAGGGTCTTGTTTTCTTTTGACCTCCCAAAATAAGCGCTTGGCCTTATTTTCAGGGAGGTCTTATTATTTTTGAGATGCAGCAGGCAGCAAGCGTGGTCACCTCATGGCTGCTGCTGTGTTGCAATATTTTCAGGGAGGGCTTATTTGCGGGGGAGGGCTTATTTTAGTGCCTGCGCTCAAAAGCCCAATTGGGCTTATTATCCCAGGAAGTCTTATTTTCAGGGCAACAGGGTACAGTTGCTCTAAAAACAGGTTGGGATATCTGTGACTCTCCAGATGTTACCAATCAACTCTCACCAGTAAATGTAATTGAAATTAGCACTTATATGCATATCATGATCAAAATAGTTTCCATCTGATGTGTTAGTAACTACATCTGATGTACAGAATTTTATATTTAAATATCCTGTTTAAATAATAGTTGTCAAAGTATTTTCTGAAAGTATTTTCAGGGCAACCCTGTTGCCCTGAAAATAAGACTTCCTGGGATAATAAGCCCAATCGGGCTTTTGGGCGCAGGCACTAAAATAAGCCCTCCCCCGCAAATAAGCCCTCCCTGAAAATATTGCAACACAGCATTAGCCATGAGGTGACCACGCTTGCTGCCTGCTGCATCTCAAAAATAATAACTATGATATGTCTGCTGGCAAAGTTTGTATTTTATCTCAAGAGTGATGGAATCAATGTAGGATATAATCTGTAGTTCCATAATAAAATGCATCAGATGAACAGATATTTTTAATTGCAAAGACTAAAGTTAATTTAGATAAAAAGAATATCAGGTTTTCAAATCTTCTGAATCCAGTTTAAAACTCATCCAAGATTGACCACAGCTGGATCTACAATGTTCCCAAAGGCTTACAAAAATATTTAACTCTCACTCTCAAGTATAATGTGTGTACAGCAATTGTATATAAAGTAGTCGATGTATTTATATGTCAAAGTTGCAGGCCTATGATAATGAGGATTTAAGCCCTACACACACTATAATGTGTCCTTGGTTTTGACAATTTTCATATACAGTATATGTTGGAACTCCACCGCCCCACCCTTCATATCCAAGGCTCATATCCTATCCAGTGTTCAAAAACATCCTGAACAAAGTTTCTGGAGGGTTTTTGGCAAGGTTTTTTTAGAAGTGGTTTGCCATTGCCTCCTTATAGAGCTGAGTTGGTGCAGTAGTTAGGGTGCAGTACTGCAGGCCACTTCAGCTGACTGTTATCTGCAGTTCAGTGGTTCAAATCTCACCGGCTCAAAGGTTGACTCAGCCTTCCATCCTTCCGAGGTGGGTGAAATGAGGACCCAGACTGTGGGGGCAATATGCTCACTCTGTAAACCGCTTAGAGAGGGCTGAAAGCCCTATGAAGTGGTATATAAGTCTAACTGCTATTGCTATAACTGCTATCCTAGGGCTGAAGCCCTGGCATGGCCCATTTTTGGCTGGCAGAGTGCTGCAGGAGACTGTGGACACTGAAAATGGGCCATATGGGGGCCAACAGGTGTCCATCCCATCTCCCACCTCCACCAGCCCGCAGAGGACTACAATGCTGATCTGACCTTCGAAGAAATCCAGTGACACTCCTGAACTAGACAAAAGGATCTGAAACATTGTTTAAGTCTACAGCTAAGACATTATAGTTATAAGTACTTCAGGCACTCTCCTTAATTCACTGGAATACATGATATACATACCCAACCCAACTTGCAAGGTTCTATTTTTATAGACAATCTCAATAAAAGTGTTCGTTGCTTTCCTGTGGAATAGATTTCCTGGTCTGGTCTACAGGTAGTCATGAGGAGAGGAGAGGAGAGGAGAGAGATTTGCTGGCTATGTCTGAGTTTACCATATTCTGGCAGGTGATATGAGGTGCTTTGAAATGGCTTTTCCCAATTCACTAAAAATAATGGGAAATTACAGAAATGTTGCATGATGAAAAATTCCCTTCACCACAGTGCAACATAGTCTAATTAAGCTGTTTATCTGAAACAAATGTTTTGCCTAGAAGCCCACACAAGGCTATTAAGAGATTATTTTATTGGTCCAAATTGTATCGTCACAGTCAGCAGAGAAGAATGATGGGCAAAAAACAAATAAGTCTCAGAACGGGCACAAGAATTCAGCCTAATTTTTGCTTCACTGCTAACCAGCAGATTCAACTTTTCTCTTCTTATGATCTTCTAAGTTCTGTAGTGGCTCTATCTGTTAAGCCATCCAAGGACAGGTATATTATTCAATTCAATGAAGCTTCAGACAACTTTCCAGAATACCCTCAAAAAGAATTAACAAAATCTGCTATCACCCCCCACATTATCACTTTGTTCTCTTCCCTGCAGGTCCTGCAAAAAGTGAAAGTCTCTAAAACCTTTGGGAGAGTTTCCTATTTCTCCTGGAGGTAAATTGTTGCTACATTAACAGAAAAGTTAAATAAAAGACTGACATTTTTGCAATCCCAGAAGATGATTATATTTCCCATTTCTACTTATTTCTACTATGTATAGAAACAAACTCACTGAGGGGCTGCCCTGGCAGAAAAAGTAAACTGTGGCCATATATGTAAAGCAGTTAAAATAAGATGATTTTTAAAATCTATGTGTTTTTGATCAAATTCCATATAAGCACTTGGCTGGCAAAGACAAAAATTAAAAGTATGATACAGATGGAAGCCTCCCTAAAAAGCTGCACTTTCCACATCGCCACCTGTTAACCTTTGGGTCAGCTAAATTGTATTCATCTATTGCAGAAGAAAATAGACAAGAAGACAAGAAATTCCCATTTTGCATGTTACGTTGCCCCATATAATTACAGCATTTTAATGATATTTAAGTGCTGGGTTTCTATTGCTCCACTAAATGAGCAGCCAGTCTGACCTGTGAATGATTAAAAGAAAAGTTTGGTAGGTAATTTGACATTGCAGGAGATTAAAAAGACGATAAAGCCTCCATTGAGCTCTAATTTTTAATATGACAAAAAGCGAAAGCTCTTAAATAGAGAACTAAGAATTATAAAATTCTTGGTGCTCTCTGAGCTTGGTTATTTGCTTGCAATCTGACGATGTTACTTAGGCAATGAAATGTCTGCAAGTAAACAACCAAGTTCAGAGAGCGCCAAGAACTTTAAAGTTCAACCCTCAGCTATGTATATTTTCTTCTATTTAAATCAAAATTAGTTTTTGTCCTGTCCCTATTTGCTCTTTGCAATGTAGGAACAAAGATCAAAGCAACCTTTAACTTGGAAAAAAATACTGAATTAGAAGAGGAGGCTCTGGTTTCCAGTGTGCTTCTGGGTTCAATTCAAGGTGCTGGTTGTTACCTATAAAGCGCTTCTTGAGGCTTTGTCTCCTCCTGATTGTATCCACCTCTCCTATCAGATCTGGCAGGGGTTGCTTGCTACCAGTTCTGTCTGGCACAGAGTCTCATTTGGCAACACTTAGAAAGGAAATCTTTTCTGCCATGATACCTGCTTTAGAAACATCATCCCCTTTAAGACTAGATTGGCCCTGACCCTATTCACTTTCATAAGGCCTTAAAGATGTGGCTATGCCACTGGCTATGGGAGTCAGAGCCCATGAGATAGTTACATTGATGGGTGTTTGTAGATTTATCTTATCTGTGTTTATTCCTATGATGTGAATTATGTTGGCTTTTAATCAGCTGCCCAGAGGCATTATGACGAGGTGGGCTGTCATAGAAAAGTCAATAAATAAATAAATAAATAAATAAATAAATAAATAAATAAATAAATAAATAAATAAATAAATAAATAAATAAATAAATAAATAAATAAATAAATAAATAAATAAATAAATAAATAAATAAATAAATAAATAAATAAATAAATAAATAAATAAATAAATAAATAAATAAATGAGGGATGGGGACCAAAGGAAAAAGGGCATTATTGATAGCTGTCCCACAATGCCAAGTTCTAGTGGAGAGCAGGTGACCCTTTAAATAAACAAATAAACAAACAAACAAACAGCCTGTGGAGTCCAAAGAGAATTACTTCATTCCTGGCAGCCAATTAAGATGAAAAGGAGGGAAAAGTTCTGTCAGATTTTGGTGGGGAAAGTTTTAAGTGTCTTTTGTGAGGGCGTTAACTGAAATCCTGGATCGGGGGTGTGTGTGTGACCTCAGGCAAGTTTCAGAGTTATATTATAATTAGAAATGTGTATTCATTGTATTTTATCCTATTGTAGGGACGCACTGGCTCAATGGCTAAGATGCTGAGCTTGTCAATCAGAAAGGTTGGCAGTTCAGTGGTTCAAATCCCTAGCATCATGTAACAGAGTGAGCTCTCATTATTTGTCCCAGCTTCTGCCAACCTAGCAGTTCAAAAGCATGTAAAAATGCAATTAGAAAAATAGGTGGGAAGGTAACAGCGTTCCGTGCACCTTCGGCGTTTAGTCATGCCGGCCACATGACCACGGAGACGTGTTCGAATAGTGCTGGCTCTTCAGCTTTGAAATGGAGATGAGCACCGCCCCCTAGAGTCGGGAACAACTAGCACATGCAGTATGTGTGAGGGGAACCTTTACCTTTACCTATAATTGTATTTAAACTGTACAGTGTGTATATATATGGAAGCTTATCTTTTTGATACCTTTGTTAAGGTTGATTATTGTTTCAATTGGCCAGTTGCCTTCTCATTCCCACCTCAGCTTGGCTGAACTACAGGCTCCTACAGTTTTCATTTGATTCCCTTTTTTGTATTTAGACAGGCCTGATGGAGTGAAGATTTCCCCTTCAGGCCTCTCTGGCTCCACAGAAGTCTGGTGGGGAAGAAACAGTTTCTAGGGGAGGGATGATGACAGCAAGGAGGGATTATCTTCCAGTTGCTAGTCACCCATAGGCACAAATTACCTCAGGACTGAAGGGCCTCGGAAGTGGTTTAACCCTGAGGCACCTTTTTTTCCTCATTAAAGCATAAGGATGGTGTACAGTATAAGGGTGGGGAGAAGTGTAGATTATTTCATTAAATATTGTAATATTTTGTTAAAATAATACATTTTATTATTAATAATTTTATTAAATTTATTTTAAAATACTTTTTAATAGGGCAAAAAGAAAACAGAATCCCATCATTGGTTTCAAATGGGTTTCCCCTCCTCCAGCAATGCTTAAATGTACTTGAAATATAAAAAGGAAGGGTGGTATTATGTCAAAGCAATATCATCAGAGTGTAGAATTAACAATAAAAGACAAAGACGACACATAAACAAATTAATGAAGAATGATAGACTGAGCTTTATAAATTTAGCACTAGTAATTTAGGGAGGGGGTCATGATCAGCTTTGAAGAACTGCTCTTTGAAATGTTATAGTCCATAAAATGATGTGAGGAACAGATGGTGCAGTAATGCCTAGTTGCACTTTCCAAGCTAATTGCAGACGCTGGAAGAAATTAATTTCTTAGATAATTTAAAAGGATGTAATACACTTCAATAATTAAAATCAAATGGGATCTTTGATTTGCTCTAAGACTCTAAAGAAATAGCATCTGCTGATAGTTTGGTATTGATTAAAATGATTGACCACCTTCAAATTCACAACAGTGCTGTATGAGGAGACTTATTTATTATTACAAATTTCTACGATCGCCCAACTCACACAAAGGGTGCATCCAAGAAGTATTCAACCCCTTAACTTGTGTCAATTTTGTTATGCTACAGCCTTGATTCTAAAGTTGTTGAAATTCAATTTTTTCTCATTAATCTACACTCAGTACCGCATAATGACAAAGTGAAAACAGAATGTTAGAAATGTCTGTAAATTTCTTAAAAAAGAAAAAACTGGAATGTCACATATTTTGATTTTGGGGGATTTGTATTACTACCAAAGGAGGCATATCTTAGGTGATGCAACCAATCATAGTTTGGAAGGTGTGTTCTTTGGCTGTCAACCTTTGTTAGCAATTTTGTAAAGGAGCAGTTTGAAGGAGCATCACCTTCATATCAACTAAATATGTTTGGTTCAGGAATGAGTAACATGGTGGTTAGAACCATATCTGGGCTCTTCTCTCGGACTTTGGGAAGCTTTGTAATTTTACTGATGTGCTTAGTTTTCAACAAATTACATTTATGTTACAATACTTATATTACATTTTTCGCCTGTGTTCCACTTTAGAATGGCAAGAAATGTTGCCACCATTTTTGGTAGTTATGGTCAGAGAAGGTTCTGAGACCAGAAAAGGAGAAGTCCACTGTTACCTAAGGCCACAAGTAGTCTACTCCTAGCTTATTCTATGCATTGGAGCTTTTTATGTTTCCTACAATGCATGAACTGAGTCAATTCAAGTGTTTTATTAAATTAACCACTATGTTTAAATCAGATATAGCTTATTGCAAGGATAAGCAATCTTGATGCTTGAGAGCTATCTTTTATCACTGGGAAGGGAATAAAGTACAGCAGCAGCACCAAGTGAATGTGGATTTTATATAAAGATTAGCTGTTCCTGGCCACGCGTTGCTGTGGCCCAGTCTGGGCTTAGTGGGGCAGCGGGTGGGTGCTGCCATTGGTCAGGACTCGGGAATGCTGGGCCGGGCGAGGCTGGTTGGGGGAGATGGCGCCGGGGCTGTAGGCCTCATGGAAGTTGTTGAGCATCTCCTCGGAGTAGCTACACTCAGGCTCTCCCAAGTCGGTGGCCCGGGAGAGTGAGACATCCAGGATCTCGGAGGAGGAGAAGTCCTCGGTGTGCCGCCTCACGGGGTACCCAGGAGCTGCCCCAACCTCACTGCACCTCAGGCTGACACCGCCGCCGCCGCCCCATCGGAGCCGCCTTGGCGAGGCTGTAGCTGGCTCCTGTGAGGGGGGTGGAGAGCATGTGCAGCTGGCCGGGCTGAGGAGACGCTCCACCTCCGCCTCCTCTGGAGGGCGGAAAGGGGAAAGGATGCGGCCGCAGCCCAGCCACACATTTAAAGGGATGGTCAGGACGAAGCTGGAGAGAGGCCGAACTTTTCCAATTTAGTATAGCGTGTGTTGCTTTTATATCCACCAGATGGCACTGGTTTTCAAAAAAGAATGTTTTTACAGAAAATCATGTTTTTACCTGTCACAGGTGTGACATCTATGTAATATACATATATAAAAACATTCACGTATTTGAATGCAACGTTGTGTCAAAATTTCAAAGCAATCGGTGAAGAACTTTCAGAGATTAGCGATTTTGAACAAACAACCATTACATTTTTATTTATATAGATAACACCTATATAGATGTAAATGACATCTTTGTCCTAATAAAAAAGAACCAGCATGCACAGGCACTTGGCTCAGGAATTCTGGGAGTTGAAGTCCTCAAGCTATAAATGGGCCATAGATCCTCACCTCTGAACTAAGAAATACAGCCAAAGTGATCAACATCCTCAAAGGAATAAAATTCACTAGGGAAGGAGAAAACAACAACATGCTACCCTTCTTGGATATTTTCCTCAACAGAGGCAATGATGGCAAATTAGAAACACAAGTCTATTGTAAAATCATCTATACAAACCAAGTGTTCCACTATTAAAGTAACAATCCAACTTCCCACAAGAGAAACTGTGTAAGAACACTATTTAAATGAGAACACTGCAGCAACCCTAAACACACACACACACACACTCACACACACACACACACACACACACACACACACAAACCGATCATCAGTGGTGGGATTCAGCCTGTTCGGGGTGGTTTGGGCGAATTGGTTGTTAAATTGCTGGTTGGTGCTGCCCCTTCCTGCCCCACCCCTTCCAGGAATCCCCACGCATCCCATTCTGTCTCCCAGGAAGCTGCAGGGAGGCCTACTAGGCCCAAAACGGGGGACGTGCACCTCCCATGGCCCATTTTTGCTCCCAGGGGGGTGCAGGAGGCCAAGTGCTACCTATCACACCCACCCAACCGGTCATTAGGTCAGAGAACCGGTTGTTAAATTATTTGAATCCCACCACTATAGAATGTCTTCCAACAAAGTGTTTATTCACACAACTTCATCAAAAACTGTCTGACCACTCAGTCCAATATAGCACAAACAACACAAATTGTAAAAGGGATAACGCTGCCATACATCAAAAACCTCTCAACAGACTAATTGCCAATAGATTATTACAACCACATGGCATCACTGTACACACAAACCAAACCTTCCAAAACTTCCTAAGTAAACCAAAAGACCCAGCAGTGTCAAGCACCAGGGAAATCAAGAGATTCAGGCAGTTCAATTGAGTATGAAGATTTATTGCAAGCTTAAGGTGTACATAAGAATCTGAGCTACTAACAGTCAAGGGAAATTAGCGGGAGTTAAGAATAGAAAAGAATTCAAGGTGGACTGGACTTAGATCTCTTGTGGGATTTGCTGGGACTCATGATTGATGATGCACTTAACTCCTCCCTTGGGATTACTCAGATCATCTCTTACAAGCAGCCCCTGAAGAAGAAGAAACAAGAGTCGTCTACAACAGTGGATAGAAGTTTTTCTGCGAACTGGAGGGGGCATGGTCTTGCATGCTGCTTGCATCTTCATGTGCACAGAACATAACCTTTGCTTGTTTGCATGGCCTGATTTCTGGTGCTTCACGGAACGGTGCCGGTCCACAGTCTGGGGGTTGGGGACCCCGATCTACAACATATAGTGTAAGGACCGCAACAGCCACTATGTAGGGCAAACAGGCAGAAGACTAGCAAAGCACATTCATGAACTAACAATCAGAAGACACGATAAAAATTATTTAATTTCACAACACATGGACAGATCTAACCATAGTTTCAACAGCAAAACTATCAGCATCATAAACCAAGCCAACACTAGAGAATTCCTGGAAGCCTGGCACTCAGACAAATAATCCATCAGTGGACACCTAAACAACATATGCGTTCCATTCAAAAGAGACAATCAAAAAGTCAAAAAGAAAAGAAAAAGATCAAAACACCTTGTTGCCAGCAATCAAGACACAGATAGATTAACACCAAGATTAACACTAAACCAACAATCAAGAAGCAAACAATAACCCAATCAAAGAACCACCAAGACCACTAACACTAACACTGACAAGGGAAGCCATTAGTACATAAAATGAGAGCAAATCCCACTCCCTACTATCACCAATGATGTTACCTGGTTAATAATGAAATGTCTGTAAGAAAACAACCAAGCTCAGAAAGCACCAAGGACCCCATAACTCAATTCTGAGCTACAAATATTATCTTCTATTGATACATATTCTATATGTAGGCAGCATTTTTGCTTGTTTTCCTGAATAGAAAAAGTATTTTTTCCTAATTATTTAACTATGTTAAGCCTCTGTTGGGATTAGCCCTATAATTGATGTGGTTTCCAGTCACACGGTGGTGAAAATCTTGCTATCAATGTTTTTAGTGATTTTGGTCATATGGGATCTTGGAGACCAGAAAAATGGAGCACATCCTCCCCTGGGTCACTGGGGTATTGTCTCTTCAATTATGTTAAACAAGTGAACTAGTTATTGGATTTAGAGCTTGAGGAGTAGCAGAGCACACTGGGAAATTTGAGGAATTGAAATCCATGTATCTTAAAATTGCCAAGGTTAAGAAATGCTGATTTAACCAATGCAGATTTAGCATTTTAATATATCCTTTTCATGAGGAGTCTCTATCCCTCTTTCCCATCAATTCTAATTGGTGAATGGGGAAGGGAATTATTGCTGTATTACCTGGTTATGATTTTTAATTGCTTTTGCATGTCATACTATACCTGACCCAGTCATCTGCCTTGAGTGTTTTTGCTTGTTTGTTTGTTTGGTTTGGTTTGGTTTGGTTTTTGCCTCAGCTGAACAAACTGCAGTTTTTTCTTTACCTATACATTAGCTCAGCTCTGGAGAAAGAGGAACTTGTGTGTATACTCCATGTACTTCCTCTGTTTCTAGCTCTCTCACCAGCTAATATTTTCGCTAAACTTTTTTTGCTAAATAATGAATTCGTAATCAGAGGTGTCAACAGGAAGGAGTCAAAAAAATCAAGATGGCAGCCATAACTATGTAATCAAAGGCCCACCCTTTTTTGTGTCACAAGTGAGTCCTGTGGTTGGCCAGCCATAGAAAGGCTTTAATAAATACATTTTATGTATTTTGTTCTGTAATCTTTAAGGCAGATGCGGGAGAGACAGTCTCCCCAGGAGGTAAAAGGCCTCCTTTGAAATCCTGTATTCTGTCCACTGAGGATTAGATTCTGATCATACACAAATAACTTTGTGCTCAGCCTTAGAAGTCCAGATTTACTGTTTGTAGTGACTGTCGCTGGGGGATACAGGTCTAGATTTACACACTATGAGGAAATAGCCTTAATTAAAGGTATTTGCACTGTATTTCTCTGTGTCTATGAGCATTTCCAGGAATCCCTAGGGGCAACAAAATATATAACCCTCTCACTTGCTTCTTGAAACTAGGATATCTGGCTAATGATCATAAGAAATGGATGAGTATAAGTAACTGCATAAAAATCCTGTAGCAGCCAGAATTGTAGGATAATACAGCAATGCTTTTTTTTAGATGTTACTATTCTGGTATAGATTCATAGAATGTTTTTCCATTGGAAAAATCCATTTTGTGTGTAAGTGCTTGTCTGCCTGTTCAAACATGTAAGTCTTCTCTTATCCTGTTATTCTGAAAGATCCAATAAATTCTTTGTTACTTGAGTCTCCTGATTGTATAAACTAGGCTGCGGGTGACACAAAACCTGATTTGTGAAAAATTGCCTTATTTAGATTTGATCAATGTGAGAGTCTTAATCATGGCAACTCTTTGTTTCTTTAATTTGCTTTCTTGCATTTCCATCATGAGCAAAAACTAGTCTGACACACTGTTGCTCTACCAATGCTGAAAGTGTTGACAGCGGTGTGCACATAATAAAACAAGAAAGTTTCATGAAGGGTGAGATGTTCTGTTAGTATGATGTGTGTGCAAATGTGACAGCTTTTGTCTCTTCTGCCAGAAAGGTTGTTGAATTTTGGGGTGATGAGGTTTTTTGGAATATTTAGATTCCCTTTTCATTTAGCTTCTAGCATCTGAAGCACTTTTCCTTCTATTGTTAATTTATATTTTTCATTAGTGAGCATGATGTCCAATCTGCCAGAGTGGACAGATTCGTTTGCTCCTACACACATGCTTGCTTCAAGAATAAGTGCCAAACTAGATTTTATTTTTTACCAGTGGGTACAGGGAATATTTGACAATGTGGATTCAACTTTCTGAAATGCTTCTTGATCTGGCTTACAGTAAGCTATATGTGAATAGCCAACTGGGATGCTATTGGAGTGGGAATGACAGTAGCATGGCCACTCACTTATAGAATATATTTCATTCAGGGACAGATTTGATAGAACAAGCCACCATTGACAGTGAATAGATTACCTATTGGCTGTCCTTGACATTTATAAGGTAGCAGTAGTGTAGAAATTATATAGCAAACTGGTTATTTCAATTGTGCTGCCTACTAGGCAGAGTTTCCTTTTTCCTCCCTCCTATCAGCATAGCATTGTGCCTTTCAACTACTCATTACTGTGTGACCATGTATAAGGTCCAAACATATACTATGGATTTTTTTTTAGTATTCACTACTAACATTTGGTTGCTGAAACTACATAAATTTAATAGACAATTCTATTGTCTAACCTGTGACCCCAGAACCCCATATGCCGCTCCCATTTGTCTTCTTAGATATCCCACAGTCCTCTATGACCACAGTCCTTGAAAACCAGCACTGTGCTTTCCTAACATTTTGAGGCACAAATCCCCCATATACTATATACTGCAATATAGGTTTTAAATTCTTTTTAAAGTAACCTTTCAGAATTTCCATAGGAAACTGAAGGAGAAAATTCATGGCTCCATCTATTTTGCATTTGAACAGATTTTACTATCACTGATAGTAAATCATCACACTGATAGTTATGTATAACTATAATGTACATTATGTAAGTATTATGTAAGTTATGTACACTATAGTTATAGTTATGTACTGTTGGAAGGAAAATACATGTGCTTCAGTTCCAAGCCAGGAGGAAGGCACTGGAAACAAATGGAGGCTGGAGGCTGATTGGAAAGAATGTTTCTCTTTATTGATGAACAGAACCACCAACCAGATGTGATTCTAGGCAGCTGACAAAATTGAGTTGAGAGTGGGTAGGTTTTATACCTTCTTTGAGCTTTGTATTTGAGTTTTCTGTTCCTGTGCAAGAATATGTCCTTTAATATTCTATTGACTGTTGTCAGGTTCAGGGTTAGGGTTGACTCTATAGGCAAAGGGAGAAATGCAAATCCTAGGTACTTGTCTGAACTAATTTTGTCAACCTTTTGTTTGTTGCATATCTGAGTTTCTGTCTTGACCCAGTCTTTCTGAATGGGTTACCAAATCTGCATGTCTAAAAACTGGCCTCTTCCGTTTCTGCTTGGGGCATGAAAACTGGGGGTGGTTTCTGTCTCCCTTAAGATTGTTTATTTCTCCTTTAGGAGAAATATTTTATCCTGCCTTTTTAATATTTCCCAAAATATTTCATCCTTCTAGGAAGGTGGGGGGGGGCTTCCTACAATTCAATATGGAAGCTATAATCTGAATATATTTTTTTCATTATCATAAATATGCTGATGATTTGAGAGTAAATCAAATCTGTTCAGTCATTTTAGACCACATATACCCAGCTATTTTTCTGTGTTTCGCGTCCATCCTGAAGCCAACAAGAAATCATCCCAGGGCCTGTTTCAAGTCATTGTGAATTTAGCAAACACAGTTAAAATGATTCTACTTCATAGTACTTTTTCACTGCAAATTTATAACTTCACTGCAAACATCTATAAATTTACTTGTAAAAATGCTATCTTTGCCTTCTAACTCTCTGGTAATATACTTCAGAATTCATCAAATATAAAGTGGCCACATTTGTATAACTTGCGCCATTTGTCTCATGATACCAATTCTGTGGCAGAACCTCTTTCATCTATAAAGCAATGCAAACAAAATATTTGCTCCAAAAGTAATTGCTTCATATTGCATATTTATTGTCAATAACCTGTCACAATATTTTCCCACAAGTTGCACTCTGCAGAGATGGGCTCATGAGCCTCAATTGCAATTGTATGGAAATGTGAGGTAAATTAAAATGTATATAGATTAATTATAACTCACTAACAAGTAACAATATAAGCAATCACCATTAGCTATACATACTACTTTTCTTCAGTCTAAACCAGGGATGTCAAACTTATGTCATCATGGCGATAAACCAGGTATGGGTGTGGCCAGCGCATGGCGCATTCCGCATGTGGGCCGGTAGTTTGACAGCCCTAGTCTATGCTCACTGATCACAAAAATGACTAAGCTCATAGTCTGGATCCCGAGAAATATTAAAATCATTTTCCCCACAAGCCTATGTTTCTCAACGGATATCTTAAGAAGTTCCACCAGAATTAGGTGAATTCTCTAAATCAATAATTTCCTTCATTGTTACTTTCCTGATCCTTGTCGTTCTGAAAACTCTATCAGCTTGAGGCAGCAGGCAAGGCCTATCCAGAATATTGTACTATGAAGATTTTAAACTAGTCTATACTTAACGAGCTATCTATATTACATAAGGTTAGCCATGATCCCCATCTCTATCCCCAGAAATATACTTTTGTAGGAGATTCTCATATGTACAGTATCTTTCTCATATTGCATCAATGGCTTATATATCTTATTTATATAGTAATGTTAGAGCTTTAGAACTCCCCACACTATGACTTTCAAGCTGCAATTTATATGCTGATAATCACTGTTACTGCTCTGCTGCTTGGAGTTAGCAGTACAGTATTTGCAGAAAAGTAAATGAAATGCCCTGTATGTTACGAACCAGAAAAAGATTTAAATTGCCTGACAGTTAAGTTGGCAAGTGAGAAGTGTTTCTCTCAGGCCTAGGAGAAATTATTGATTTTCATTGGTTTTGTGTCATACAGGCTATTACTGTTGTTTTATACAGCCCTACTTTTTAAATAGCTTCTTCAGAATCCAGCACAAGCTTCCATTATAATTGGCTGTTCAGAATATGTCCAATAAAATAAATGCACACTTCATATTCAAAACTAAACACACATTTCCCCAGACAAAAGTGAGTCTGCTTTGGCACTATATGTTTGTGGCCCCAGGCCTTCTCAAGCACCTTTTTTCCTTTAAGTCCAGAGCGCTACATTGCAGTCCTACAACCCAATATAGTCTAATAAAGCCAAGTTTATATAGTCAAAGACTCTGCCAAACAATGCCTGCTCTCTATATTACAATGGTGGATATGATTCTTCTCATGACATCCCCAACTCTTTACCTGAAATAATTAACAATAATCAGATAAAAACATATCTAACATCAAAAGTCTATTTTTATTTTTATTTAACTGTGCTTTTTTAAAATAACCCCATTTCATTACTGAAAAAAAGAAAATAATTAGTGTTATAACTTTAGAATTGGAAGAACAGAATGAATCTCACCTCACTTATTGTCCATGCAGTGGATGGGAGACCAATGCTTTTTAGGTAAAAGCTTTCAACTCCTTTTACTGCTAGGAACTTTCTCTTAAAATCCAGGTTAGTATATTACAAATAGTGTAACTTCTTGTTGAGTTAAGACATATCAATAAGTCAAACTGTAAAGCACACAAAAAGTACATAACAGATATAAGCTTTCAAAAAAATGTATTCACTATGTGTTGACATGTACACCGAGACATGTACCAACACATATACACAAATATACACTTATACAACCCCCCTGGTATGAGAAATTAGATCACAACTATGTCCTTACTATGAGAAATAAAATGAAATAAGACTACTGCATATTTGGGATTTATTCTTATCCATGTAGGTTTTGTGGAGATAAAGAATCTAAAATAATATCAGTTATATTGCATGTTAATACAGTATTTCTTTCCTGGACATAACTTTATTAATATCTAAAGTATACTGACAATCTCTAAGGCAGAGGTCCCCAAACTTGACAACTTTAAGACTTGTGGACTTCAACTCCCAGAAAATCTGGCTGGAGAATGCTGGGTGTTGAAGTCCACAAGTCTTAAAGTTGCCAAGTTTGGGGACCTGTGCTCTAAGACCAAAGATTAGTTGTCATTAATAAGCACATTGATTCCTGGCACATGTAAAAACAAAGTATTTAAAAAATTGAATTGTAACTGTGAACCAGTTAGTTATGTACTAGGAACTCTGGATTCTTCTAAGGAGGGAAATTGGCTGGGTGATTTGCTGCAGTCATTCTCTCTTAACCCAGCCCATCTCATGGGACCAGGGGTGGGTTCCAGCTCCCACTACTGCCAGTTCGCTCAGGGATGCGCCCCGCAACAAATGTGCAACAAAAATTGCTCTGCACATGTGCAAAAGGCAAAAATAAAATGGTGGTGCCTATGGTGCCGCTGAGAGAACTGGTTTGAGGCCGTGGCAGGCCTGGTTTGCTGCCAGTCCCAGAGACCCAGGCCGCCAAGTTACTACTGGTTCATTCGAACCAGTAGGAACCCACTTCTGCCTGGGACTGTTGTGAAGCAACAGCATTTTATATTTTGCCTTATGTACTACAAAATAAAGAAGAGTTATATTGGTATATGTAATAATAAATAAACATTTCTCCTGTAATTGAAAGAGCTCTCAGTGGTTTATATACATCACCTCAAAGCCCCCTTTTTAAAGGTTTTAACTTTCTCCTTTTAGCATTCTCCATAACTGTGCTACAATAATTTACAGCCCTTGGGAATAGCAAGATTACACTGTTTAGCACCATGTTTTATGAAATGAAATAAAGTTTGTAATTAGAATTGTTATCAAGTTTATCTGACAAGTTTATCTCAGCAAAAAGACCTACACTTACCAAGTTACTTTGTTTTCTGCTTCCAAAGGGAAACTTTGTGCACTATTTATTTACTACACCTACCTCAATGAAATCTGAAAATATCCCTCTCAAAATCTATTGCCCAAACCTATCAGTGGGCACATTTATACACATACATGGGACAAGAAAGAATGCGTAGTGATGAGATATTATAGAACTGCACAATTCACAGATGTTGAGCAGAAGGACAAACTTACCATATATTGTTGAGGAGATTCCTTGTGACAAACACCCAAACCAACTTTTATCTGAGGAAAAATAATCCGCAAAACTATAGTATCTCCTACTTTAAGATGTTTATGACTTAACACTGCATACTGCCACTTTTATGCGCTCCCTGTACTGTATCTTTTGCTATTAAAAGGATGCTTATATAGGAATAAGAATGACGAGGCTCAACTAAGGTTACTAAAACTCGATTGTATCAGACAGAGAGAACCAGAGGAAGCATGACACTGATTAAAGCAAGGTGAGAAACCAGCTCCATCAGGCTTATCTTTCCATGAGATGATTTCATTCTATTTCGTTCTATCTAATTCCTTTCCCTCTCAGATTGGATCTTGCAACATTATCCATGGAAATGGATAGAGGTAGTCCTTGATTTAAAAAAATTTGTTTAGTGAGTGTTCAAAGTTACAATAGCACTAAAAAAGTGATGTTTGACCATTTTTCAAGTTTATGACTATTGCAGTATCCCCATGGTCATGTGATCAAAATTCAGATGCTTGGCAATTGGTTCATATTTATGATGATCACAATGTTCCAAGATAATATGGGCAACATCTGACAAATAAAGTCTATGAGGAAGCCAGATTCACTTAACAACCATGATACTACTTAACAACTGCAATGATTCACTAACAACTGTGGCAAGAAAGGTCATAAAACTGGGCAAAACTCACATAACAAATGTCTCACTAAGCAACATAGATTTTGGGCCCAACTGTGGTCATGAGTTGAGGAATACCTGTATTTACCTTAATTCATGATTTCATTCAACCTGATTGCAATAGAAAGAATGAAAAATGCTGCACCACTCCACTGACTTAGCAGACATAAGCCATAGTTTATTCTTTCTTGAGCTGGTTCTACTTTCTTATAAGATCTATGTTACAATCAATTTAAAAATACATTTAAATTGTTTTTAAGTTGGGATCCCAAAATTTTTAAAAGTATTAGAAAAATGCTTTTAAAAAGTAATATCTTCTTTGCGAATTTAATATAAGTGTAATGATATATGGGCCGATTTTTATAAGAGTAACTTTATAGACCTAAAGCAAAAGCTCTTATGACCGTATTTCCTCTGGCTGCTTCCTCAATTGACATAATATTACATATCCACTACCTTTTGCTCCCTCTTTATTATTACTTTTCTTTCAATTCAAACAGATCAAATTAACATAATTAATATAATGATGAGGAGATTCCTTAATTTGATTTTTTTTATCACCCAGATAACTTGTTATATTTTTTGCTTCTAAATTCAGAGGCTCTTTCCATTCTTTATTGCTTAGGATTTGATATCAAACTGTTCCACATTATTCACTAATTTATATTCAATTAGTTCTGTGAACAACCTCATAATGTGAAAAAAATAGATTTTGATGTAAGAATGTTTGTTGTAAGAAAGAAACCAGAGAGATTTGAAATATTGGTTATTTTTGCTGTAACATTTCAAAAAGATGTGAAGGTATATAATCAAATACTGTACTCGGGGAAGCTACTGAAAACAGAACTATTAGGAACTGAAGTTTGATGAAAGTTGTAAAAACACTTAGAGGCAATTAAAAGACCACATTATGATGGATAAGTAGCCAAGGAGAAGTTTGTTTTGTAAGAGTTATACTGTAGTAAGTACTAAAAGAGGTTTTGTGAATCTAAACAGTTTATACTAGCCAATGTCCTAAACCTGGACAATAAATCAGTGATGATGATGCTTTTCTTACTCTTCTAACTTCAACAAATGTATTAGTAAATGAAGCAGACCTACTCAACCTACTCTTTACTGTCTTTTTAAGAAAACAACTGATGAAATAAATTTGTTTCATTCTATTATTAGCTCGGGTTGTGGTTAAGATAATTTAAGACTTATAATGCTATAAATGTGACTCTTACATAGTTTATGGAAACTAAAAAAATGTTGCCTTCATTTTAATTGCCTGATTCATAGACAGCTGTTGCCTCTTTTAATTAACTGAATATCTTTCATATAAACAGCATGAATCCAAAATTAGCTGTATGATATTCCTACTGAAATTATTGAGGATAAGGACATAACTAACGTGACCACTGATGACAATAAGATAGTGTTAGATACCAGAAACATTGGTAATGGTTTACACCAAGGTCCTCTGTTCCAGCGGGAACAGAGATTCAATCTGATTGGTCGAAGGGTCTGACAGCTCCCTATAAAACGCTGGAGCAACTGGAGCACCACGGAGGCTTGCAGAGGCGTTGCAGGCAGGTACAATGCATGCGTGCACTGCGCTCATGTGTGTGTGCACCGTGCACATCCGTGTGGGCGACGCCGGGCCATTTCCAACCATACCAGTTGAAACGGCATCCAGAACCCACCACTGAAGAGAAGGTACCCTTCCTTTGTTTCTATGTAATCTGTTGTTCTTATCGTCTTTTATATTTTCCTTTTAATTGGAATTGGAATTTCTTTTAATTTTTAATTTTAAAAATGGTTAAAATTGAGTCTAGTCACATAGTGAATAGTTTTGTGACCTCAACCACTCACAACTAAAAGTCCAAGCTCAAATGTGACTAAGTCACCTGTAACAATCTTCCTGAATTTGCCCATGATGTGCTTCCTCTGATCCCTTTAAATGTTCTCCTCTTAAACAGTACAAATAAAAGGTTTAGCAACTTGTATCTCCTTTGTGTAATTTTTATTAAATTTGTATACTCATCAATATCACATTTGTGACTCTGAGCAGCTCACATAATTAAAAACAACCAAATTACAATACATAATTAATAACAACTATTTATTAGTAATAATTAATAATTACACATTTTTAAGTCGAACAATATGAACAGGTTAATATGGTCTGCTCAGAAAGCTCCAAATAGCTAGATATGATTTCTGAATACATTTCCAGAGCAAGGAATCCTATAAAAGTTTATATGCCAATGGCCCTGAGACATAACCCATTCAGTATCACTTTCTGCAATCTGCCCTTATCGATGATTTGGAATTGCCTCAATCCCATCCCTGTGAAGTGATTTCAAAAAATACCAAAGTCTACTGCAATGGATACCATGGAGGAATCCAGACAAATCAGTTGGATAAGATATCTCAGCACAGGGTATCCACTAAAGCCAAGAAATTTCTTTGCTTCAAAATTGGAATTTTGTGGGACCTTGCTGTGCCTTTAATGTTGAGTCAGCTGGCTTCACCATTGTGGCGTTGACTTGATTCCTATGCAGTACATTTTACATTTAAATGGAAAAAATAGAAAATGATGTGGAAACCTATTAGGCATTCTGCAAACAGTGTATGTGTGTTCTCAGCTGCTAACTGCTTTCTTTAAAAGTTTGAGGGTTATTTTTTTTTAAAAAAAATACCTCTCTGCTTGTTTTCCTAACCAACTCATGTGTATCCTTAAGCTGTCAAGAAATCTCAAATATTCCTGAGAGGGCATAACCTTTCATTAGTTTTTAAAAAAACTGAAAGCAAAAAAGGTCCTGCTTTTCACAATAAACATTTTTGTGTGTTCTTTAACACTTCTCACCAACCTTGCAAATGCTTCATGAATATACATTTAACTAAGTTTTTCTCCAAATATTGTCGATTCTGGTATCATTTTTGATACTTGAATGCAGACATGAAATTATGTTTTTTCTACCCAATAGGAAGGTATTGTGAATAAATTGTGATTTATTTTGGATCCAAATAACCCATCAGTTCTGAAATGGTGGGTGCTCAGGTAACTCCATAGATATAATATACCCAGAGCTCAGCAAAAGCCATCAACAGAGCTTCTCATACAACTCTCCTTCATAAAATTCTAAAATAGAAAAGATGATATCACTATTAGATTCTATTGGATTCTCAGCCAGCTGGATGACTGCACCAGTGGTGGGATACGATTGGTATGCCTGGTACAGGTGTACCGGTGCCTGCTGGGAGCACCAGGTACCATTCTGGTGCGGTGCTCCAGAGGGCCTACCCATCCTCCTTACCTGTATTTGAGCCAATTGGGGCTTTTGCGCATGCGCACGGAGCGTACGGTGCCTGTGCAACACTCCATCGAACAGCTGGAGCATCATGGGCGGTAAGTACACATGTGCGCACTGCGTTGAGCTATATAATTAAAAAGAAACTGTCAGTCTTACTTGTCTGTAAACTGAATCTATTGAAAATCTCAGCCAAAGCAGTAGTTTGGTAGAATTTATAATTCCAAATAATTGCAAAGAACTTTTGATCTAATATAAGTATTTTTTAATCTACCCTTTGATAAATTATTGGCTGATAACTAATTCAAATTTATCTTTTATTTGTTTCTCAGACACATCTAATACTCTCTGCTTGCACTCAAAAGAAAGCTCTTTGAAATGTTTTGCTAATAAATTTTATGTATTGTAATTATCTTACAATTCTTTATTGCAATGAATGAAGATCAATATGTGAGTTCTGATTTCCTCAAATTTGATATAGTTTATATATGTGTGAAAATGGTACTTTTTAAAATTAACCTAACAAAATTGTTTTTAAAGGGAAAAAAACCCTTTATATTAAATAAAAGAAATTATTGTCTTCTTTGAACAGATTATATCCCAAACAGTGGTTTCATTAAAAGTATTGTTTAAATAAATGTTCAAAATTCAAAATATTTAAATGAAAGAAAGTCAACAATTTTAAATAAAAACAGAGGTGGTATTCAGCCACTTCTGACCAGTTCTTGAGAACTGGTAGCAGAAATTTTGAGTAGTTCGGAGAACCGGTAAATACCACCTCTGACTGGCCCCGCCCCCATCTATTCTCTGCCTCCTGAGTCCTAGCTGATCAGGGATTTTGCAGTATCCTTCCCATGGAGTGAGGTGAAAATGGAGATTTTGCAGTATCCTTCCCCTGGAGTGGGGAGGGAATGGGGATTTTATAGTATCCTTCCCCTGCCACGCCCACCAAGCCATGCCCACCAAGCCAAGCCACACCACGCCCACCAAACCACACCCACAGAACCTGTAGTAAAAAAATTTGAATCCCACCACTGTGTAAAACCTAAGATGGAATAAAGCAAATAATCAAAATTTTCTGGGAAATGAAAAAGGATTACAGGAATGTTTCTGGCTATTTATCTTAATTACATACTGCTTATCTAATGAATTACTGAATTACTACCAAAATAATTAGATTATTCCTGTTTTATATATGGAATATAGGAAATAATAATAGGAAGGATCTGGTTTCAAATTTGCCACTCATTGCAGATTGCTATTTAGAGTGGCTGCTTCATTTTGTCAAATAGACAAAAGATCCACTACTCTGCACTACAGCAAGAAAAGAAATCTAAAATACTGCTGTCTTACACCTTCAGCTGGGAAAGGCCATTACATTCCCAGCCTTTAAATATTGGATTTTTTTTAAAGAAACAAAATATCTTCCAGATTTCTTCTTCAGATGAGCCTGTTACCAAACCCGAAGTCTATTCAATCCTTGCAACAAATTCACATCAAGCTGATGCACTGCTATCTACCCATTATTCATTTCCTGATTGGCTGTGTGAAATTCTGTAGCCTGGGATAGTTTACAATGTGGTAATGCAATGCAATAAACTGTATAAAGCACTTTACCTGTCAAGCTTCCCAAAGACACTGTTCACATAAGATTTAAAAGAAAACCCTCGTTCTAAATTTTATAAGGAATCAAGTACCACAGGAGGGAGGGGAACCCCACAGCAAAAGTTGACATGAACGATATGTTATTTTAGTATCAATTGTTCTATTATTTTTGTATCCCTTCAGTGCTCCTTTGAAGTGCCTAATTCATAAGTTCTATCATTAAGGAACTGCAGTCATACACCATAGTATTTCTTAGACTTAGACATATAAATATGTCAAGAAGCTCATGGGGCATGCAGAGCGCAAGACAGATTCAGACCCTCTCAGGCTAAAAAAAGAACTTCTTGTCAATAGGCCTTGCTGAGTCTCAGAGGAAAAAGAGAGACAGAGAAAAAAGATGGCTTGATAGCTAGATGGAGAGGAGCAACACTGTAGACAAGGAGTGTTAAACTCATGGCTTGCAGGCCGGATGTGGCATGCACTGCCATGCCCACCCCAGTTTACCAAAGGGGAGGAGTTGTGATATGTTATGTGACAACAATGTGACACTGCAAGTTTGACACCCCTGCTCAGAGGTGGGTTCCTACCAGTTCGAACCGGTTCGGCCGAGTAGGTAGTCAACTGGCTGAACACGCACCCAAACCAGTTCTATCCTTGGGGCCGCCATCTCGATTTTCTGTTCTATGCATGCACAGAACAATCTTCATTGCAAAAATGTAATTTCCCCCCCCTTTTCTAATGTTGTGGGCATGCACATACCTTTTTAGGTGCAAATGCACACATACAGAGCACACACACAAAAATTTGTGCACCGAACTGGCAATAATGCCGGCAGGAACCCATCCCTGTGCCTGCTCTAGACTTTCTGCTGGTCTGTTTTGAGACATTCAAGGCTTCTATTCCAAGGATTCAGTTGCTTGACTGATCAATATGTGTAGAGCAGGGGGAAATTCACAAACCATGTTATCTAGAGCATCCCAAGATCACCGTGTTAAAACAAGATAACAAACCATTGACTCAGTAGGTGATTTTCCATTTTGCTTTAAGAAAGCCCTGAAAGAAGCAAGATTCTGATAAGATTAATTCAATTTTGTCATGTTTAATATCCAAGTACTAAAAAAAAACAATTTCCACTTCCCCAAAGACATAAATTAAGAGGGTAGCCAATGCATTATGCATCATATCTTCTGGTTGAAAAAGTACATCTATACCCAAGTTCTATTCTTGACGTTACACTTTATTTTCGCTCAGCCCTTACTTATTTACAGGTCGACTCGGGTTATAACCGTAATGGAGACTTCCCATTATAGTTGTAATTCATGATGTGGGTCATAAAGTGGGTCAGTCATGTGACCAACCCAATTTTAAGACCTTTTTTGCAGGAGTCACTATCAAACTCATAGTTTGCTATGAGGCTGGTTTTACCGAAATATGAAATAACTACCAGTTTTCAGTAAAACCATAGTAAAACATGGTCACATGACTACAGGATACTGCAAACAGCTGTAAATGCAGGCTGATTGCCAAACACCAGAAGTGTGGTCATGTGACCAGGCAACCATCAGAACTTTGGATCTGGGTCAGTAGGTCCTAGGAAGGTCCATCACAACTTTGAATGGCCAATAAGTGATTGTTCCTTACTCCTATAAGCTTAAAAAAAATACTGCTATTACTCTACTACCGTATATAAAAGAATAATTTTGCTGAGACTATTAATAGTTTTTGTAAGATATTTCACATATTCTGAAACATATTGTGAAAAACATGCATTACTTAGAATGTATATATAATCCCAAATTTGGGCATGCTCTAGATCAGGGGTGTCAAACTCAAGGTTCAGGGGCTGAGGCCAGCCCGTGGGGTGCCTATATCTGACCCGCAGGGCCACCCTGGAAACAGTCCATTTTTGCTGGCAGAGCTCTTGGGCCACCACAGGCACCCCTGACACAAGTGACATATAGCTGGCTACCCCCCCACCCCGCCTCCCTAGGTCAAACACAACACTGATGGGCCCTCAATGAAATCGAGTTTGACGCCTCTGCCCTAGATATACAAGTTACTTTTCTTTCAGAATTCCTAGGCAGATAAGGTTATTGCTGAGAATTTTGGGAATGAAAGTTTACACATCTGGGGAAGTTGGGAAAATAGGGGAAGATGTAATAAGTACCATCAGTATTTCTACCAAAAATGAAAAAACAATTTGATTTACTGGACCACAGGTTTCTGACTTATTCTTCTCCCTATCCCCCAAGATCAATTCAGTCTACTGTGAATGTTTTCTTTTTTTTATTTTTTTATTTTTAGACAGACATAAACAAAACATAAAACATAAAATCATTTTCAATTACATAGTGTGTCGATTGGTTGCAAGGTTTTTGTGCATCCTTTCCATAGTCATCACTTACAATTTATATAAGATCACATATTATCAAGTCAAATATATTTGTATACCTTATTATCATTGTACCGCATTTATTTAACTATCACTATTATTTCTTCATTTTAAATGAGATATTCTAGATATTGGATTCATCTATGTTATTAACAATTCATTACATCATCTTAAATCTATCAAATAATGATATATCTTTATGTTATATTCTGTATCATTCTATTATTCTCGTATTTATAACATTCTCTAACATCTTTCATTTCCATGTTTTTTTACCTAACCACTGATAAAATAAATCCCATATCTTGTAATATTGTTTATCTTTTTCTTCTCTTAATTTCAAATGTCAATTTACTCATTTCAGCACATTCCATTATTTTCTGAATAACGTCCTCCTGGGTTGGTATTTTCTTGTGAATGTTTTCTTATAAGGGCACATCAAGCAGTTCACATAGAAAAGGGGCAATAAGGCATCTCATAGGTTTGGTAGTGAATGCAGTCTACATGTGTGTAAGGGTGTCCCTTATCCTACCACCGAATCTCTCATTAGTGCTGTTAGGCATTAGAGCATGGCTGTCAAACTCCCAGCCCACAGACCGGATGTGGCACGCACTGGCCATGCCAAACACCAGGTTTAATGAAGGGGGGGGGGGAAGTCCCGATACATCACACGATCCTGCCATGACGTGAGTTTGATACCCCTGCATTAGAGGAACAGCATAGTAAGGCTGTGGGGTCCTAAAGCATTTTGGGCATTTATTAAATTTATATGCCACCCATCTCGCTGATACAGCAACTCTGAGCTATATCACTAAAATATAATAAATACAATATAATAAATGTACCATACATTCTATAATTTCTGTATCCAACAATTCTTACATTCAGAAGGCTTTTTATTCCATCACTTGATTTAAAAAAAAAATATCTTGCCTCTTTGGGAGAATAAGACGCCACATAGATATTCTATTGTATGTTAGAATTTCCTCCCTGTATAAATACCACTAAGACATATTTTGCTAGATCACAGCCTCTTAATTTTAATAAATGGCTCTGTCAAACATCTCTTGGACTAAAATTTTCTTAAGGGATTTCTTAAAAAAAAGCTTGAGTTACTTTTCAAATATAAAAGGCTTCCATATTCCTCTCTCACACATGGTTCATTAATGAATGAACCACAAATATATTTTCTTATGTTACAGAACATTTCAACCACCAGATTTTGTTACCTTAGTCATATGATGGTGCCGTCTGTTCTTGCAGCAATAAAAGCTGTCACTGCAACTACTCTGGATAAGAGTGATTAGCCTTCTTCATTATACATGGAAACTGGCAACTAGGTTGGAGGGATAGAACAGCCAATGAATTTTCCACTTTCACCAGAAACTGCTGTTTGAGCAACCATCTCCCTTTGTCTAGAAGGCGAGCCTAGAAATTGCACAGATCAGCAACATGAGCTAAAGTCAAGTACTTAGGGACTATGCATTTTCTATTCCATAAAGTTATGGTAGTTTTTATTTGCAGCTGTCTCATCATAAAGACTTCTCCATTAGGCAAGCTTAGTTATGCATTTAATCATGATAGTAAATTACAAAGGAAATGAGGCTGCTTGATAAAGATCTACAAATTTTCTTTGTAAGTTAAAACAAACTTTCGTTTTCTAAAGTTTGCTTTTAAGTAGCATTTCTGCATCTGTTCCCAACATGACCCGGTGGTCTTGAAAACAATAGTTAAACTCCCTTCTAATCATTTTGGAAATTGGTTTTGATCGAAAAGGAATCTTTGGATCCTCGAATCATACAGCCCTGGGAGAATTTCCTTCAATTCTTAGTGAAAGAAGTTTTAAATACAAGTTTAAGGACCATTTTTTCTGGAATAAACAGAACAAGGATCAAAATGTTGACTTTTATCATATTATAAACAGACTAGGTGTCCAGATAAATTTAAAATAAGATTTTAGAAATAATTATAAGAATCCTTCCTGTGGTGAAAAATGCTATTGTTTTAAAATTCTTTATTAAAAACAACAACAACAACAAAGGAACTTTAAAGACTGGACACTAGAGGAGAATAAAAGGAACTTACTATTATAATTAAATGAGAACACTTATATATGACTTACAAATATAGAATGGAACAAAATGTTTTAATGTTGGACATATTGAAGGATATTTTTAAATAATGGATCCAGAAGTTAATTTAAAGAAGTGTCTGCCTCTATAGAGAGAAGCTATTTTTTAAAGATGCCATGAAAAAAAGAACAGGTTTTAACCAAGCAAGACTGAGACTTATCTGAAAGTGGATTTAGAAATCACAAGTTATAAAAATGATATGGAAAAATACGCTACACTGGCCACCCAAAAGAAATTGTCTGATGTCTTAATAATTAAAAGAGATACACAAGTAATAATTCAATTAAGTGACCTGGATAATCTTCCTTTATAAGATTTATAGAAAAGCCTTTTTAAAGCTTTGAAGAATTTGTAAGAAGAGACAAAAAATGAAAAGAAATTAAGTTTTAAGACAGGAGTAAAGTTCAAGTTCGTTAAAAATAAAAAAAGGAAAATAAAGTTGGTTTATTTGATCAAGGTTCAAATCAGTGGTGGGATTCAAAAATTTTTACTACTGGTTCTGTGGGTGTGGTGTGGCTCGGTGGGCATAGCTTAGTGGATGTGGCAGGAGAAGGAAACTGCAAAATCCCCATTCCCTCCCCACTCCTGGAGGAAGGATACTATAAAATCCCCATTCCCGCCCTACCCCACTAACCTGATTTCCAGCTCCATTCTCCTGCACAGGGCAACAGAAGAAGACCCAGCCAATCAGCTGGGAAGCTTGATCAGCTGGGACTCAGGAGGCAGCGCCAGAGGTAGTCTTTACAGGTTCTCCGAACCACTCAAAATTTCTGCTACCAGTTCTTCAGAACCAGTCCAAACTGGCTGGATACCACCTCTGGCTCAAATAGATATTTTACTATCTCTGGTAACTCTTAATGGACTTTTTTTGATCAGGACTGAAATGACAAGTTTTTTTAAGGATCTGTTTATAGATAAAAAATGAGAGATGGGAAGAAAAGATCATTTGTTGTATTTTAAGAGAAGGTAGTAAGTTACTAAAATTGTTTATATTTGTTGCGATTAAGGAGGAAATTATTTCGTTATATATTTCATTTCTTTTTATTTACTATATGTACTATTTTTCTTTCTTTTCTATTTTTTCCTGTTTTCTTCTTGGCATTTTTTCTTTTCATTTTTAGTTATTTTTAGGAGCGCAGTGGTTAAGGTGCTGGGCTTGTCAACCTGGAAGATTGGCAATTCAAGACCCAAGCACCGCAAGACAGGTTATGCGCCCCTGCCAACATAGCAATTTGAAAAAATGCAAATACAAGTAAATAAATAGATACCACTTTGATGGGAAGGTAATAGCATTCCATGTGCCTTGGCATATAGTCATGCTGGCCACATGATAATGGAAGAGTCTTCGGACAATGCTGGTTCCCTCGGCCAAGAAAGGGAGATGAGCATTGGCCCGTAGCATCAGACATGACTGGACAGGGAATACCTTTATCTATTAATATTTTTATCATTGTGGTCACAATTTTTAATAAAATTACTTTTAAAAAAATTAAACTCCCAAGCTTAACCTTTTCTTTCTGAAATGATCAACAAATTAATATAAATTTAATAAATTATTATATTTTTATCCTGTCTTTTTAAAACATATAAACATACCTTCTGCCTATCCTTGTTCCCATAACAACAAGGCCTGTGAGGCAGATTGGGCTAAAAAGCCATCCTCCTGGCTACTTGGTTTCTAGGCCAGCACCTTAAGCCCCACACTGCTTCTCTACGGCAGATAAATAAATAAAATGCAGTTTATTGTTTTAAAATAGAAAGGAAAATAAGGTAGTCTTCTACTGAATTTATTTCTCCATGCCTCAGTTTTTGCTTTCTAATCTCTAAAACCAATTTTAGGAATTATCCAGCAGCCAAATCTGATGAAGCAAAAATACAGAATGCCTCCACAGAGCACTTTGTGCTCTCCTAACTGCCAATTAAGGGAAAGGGGATTTTCTATAAAGAATGTGTTTGTCTCGGACTTAGTGGGTTAAAAGAAAAGAAAGAAAACGAGTGTCGAACGTATCATTCACATTCGAAAACAAGCTCAGAAGGGAATATAAGATTTATATCAGTGCCTTAAGCTTGATCTGGCCTGTGCTGCTTTGAAAGGATTTGATTTATATTAGAAACTTCACCAAACATATTGTCAACAACATGTAAATATAACTGAGAATTTTATGAATACAATTGGAAAGGTAAGTTGTGAAGAAAAAACTAGCTTTGGTTTTAGTAGAAGAGTAGTAGTGCCAAGTGCAATTCAAAAACTAAAGCAAGGAAAACACTCCAAAAATCAGCCTAGTACCCTACACATTGATGGACAACTTCTCCCATCATTCTCATCCCATCACTGGGAGGGATAAAGTTGCAAACACGTTGAAGGCTCTCTGCTGGTTTTTAAAAAAAACCTGTCATACATCTACTTTCTGGGAGAAACAAACAAATGATAGGGACTATAAGGAAATTTATTCCCGATCCTTGGCCATTTCAGATAGTCTTGTTTAATATCCACAACAGTCATTCAATGACTGTTCGAAGTTACTACAGTGCTAAATAAGGGCTACTTACAATCAGTCCTCATAGTTGTGGCCATTGTAGCAACACCCACAGTCCTGTGATTGCAATTCATGCACTAGGCAACTGACTTACAATTACAACACCATACCTTCTGACAGTCACATAATTGAAATTTGTGGCCTTCATTGCAGCTTCCAACAAATAAAGACAATGGAGAAGCTGTTAGAAGGTTGTCCAAAGGTGCTTTTTCAGGAGGCAACTGGAGTTTCTTGTTTTTTGTTTTGAAGATATTTCACTTCTCATCCAAGAAGCTTCTTCAGCTCTGACAGGATAGTGGGGAATGGAATCCTGTCAGAGCTGAAGAAGCTTCTTGGATGATAAGCGAAAAGTCTTCAAAAGAAAAAACAAGAAAGTCCAGTTGTTCCCTGAAAAAGCACCTTTGGGGTCAGCCATGACCTGGATGACTGAGAATATCTACAGACTGTCAGAAGGTTGCAAATAGTAATAACATGATTGTGGAATGCTACAACCACACAGGATTCTTCTAACAATGACAACTGGAACTGCCAGAATTGCCATCATATCACCATTGTCACATGGTATCATGCCTTATGACCATATTGCTTAGCAACAAGGTTCCTAGGCCCAATTACTGTCAACGAGGACTAATTGAACTATCTTTTTTGAAATGGTTCATATACATTTAATCTTTATTTAATATTTAAGTAGGGTTTTTTTTCCTCCATAGAAATTGTATGGGTCTTTTCTGCCCTACCAAATAGGTGAAGACTGTGTGTGGCCTATTCCAGAATTAGGTTTCTGTGCATCCAATTATTGCAAAATGAGGTGGAGATGTTTTAGTACAGTAGATAGAATTTTGGCAGAATGAGGCCCTATTTTTCTTGGTTCTTTAAAACATTTAAAGCTGGATAAAATGACACAAACAATGTATTGTTTATAATTTAAAGCATAAAGGTAAAGGTTCCCCTCGCACATATGTGCTAGTTGTTCCCGACTCTAGAGGATGGTGCTTTTTGAGGACTGAAAGGAGGGACGCGACCACAGGGTGAACGATAACTCTATTTATTTAACAAGTAAGTATGACAGCGATTCGAGAGAAACACGGTGCGCGCCAAACTATATATACGGACACATCAACCAATAGGAGCCCGGGACTTGGGCAGCAACAGCTGTCAAGTCCCCGGTCCAATGAAAGCTAACAGTCTGCCGGCAACAGCCTCCTCCGCGTCCTAGCCAATCAGGACGGAGGAGGCTGTTGCTGACCGCCAAATGGTGCTGAACTCATTATTAACCAACGGAGCCTATTTACATGGCTCATGAATATTCAATAGTGCTCATCTCCATTTCAAAGCCGAAGAGCCAACACTGTCCAAAGACATCTCCATGGTCATGTGGCCAGCATGACTAAATGCCGAAGGCGCACTGAACACTGTTACCTTCCCACCAAAGGGGGTTCCTGTTTTTCTACTTGCATTTTTTACATGCTAACGAACTGCTAGGCTGGCAGAAGCTGGGACAAGTAATGGGAGCTCACTCCTTTACGCAGCGCTAGGTATTCAAAACGCCAAACTGCCAACCTTTCTGATCGACATGCTCAGCATCTTAGCCACTGAGCATCCCTATTTAAAGCATACAATAACATATAAGTAGTATTGACAGGGAAACATTTACAGAGGAACCAAAAGCATGAACAAACATGCTTGCAGATAGTCCTGACTGTAAGAGTGAAAGGCAAACAGCCAGGCCTCCAGAAAAAGGGCATTTTAAAGTCAGGTTGCCCTAATAGAGAAAGTCCTCCGTGTTAGCCATGGAATCCTAGGCAGTCCGATCCTGCAGATTTTAAATTTCAGTATTCAATTGGCTGTTCCACAACTACCAGAGACCTAAACCATCAAAAGCCTTTAAGTCCTCAGTGAAATCATATATGCCAGTGATGGCTAACCTCCAAACTTCCAGTTGTCCCTTTGGGCCTGTTTTTCGCCCTCCCCATGCTCCGGAGGCTTTCCTGAAGCCTGGGAAGGCCGAAAACAGCTTCCCCTGGCCCTCCAGAAGGATGAAAATCAGCTTGCACGCACATGTGCACCGGAGACAACAGCTCATGTGCCGGCAAATATGGCTCCGTGTGCCACCTGTGGCACACATGCCATAGGTTCGCCATTAGGGATAGAGGCACTCAGAGCAGGTTTTGTTAAGACCAGTGCTATGTGGTGGTGATCCCACTGTCCTACTACCAGAGTTTGTACTAGCCACAGCTTCAAGACATTTAGAGCACATTGTAGTAATCAAAACCCATTCCTCAGTAGTATGTACATTATCAGAGCATGGGCTACTATGGCCAAAGTATTGCCTACTTTAGCCATCATTCTAGCTGTGGAATCACAGCTACCTGGAATCACAGGGTCAGTGCACTTTTAACTATCAATGCCATGAAAGTCTGAAGTGACAGAGATCAACCCTTGAGTATACCAAAGCTGCATAGTTGTACCAGTGGTGGGATTCAAATTTTTTTACTATCAGTTCTGTGGGTGTGGCTTGGTGGGTGTGGCATGGCATGGCTTGGTGGGCATGGCTTGGTGGTCATGGCAGGGGAAGGTTATTGCACAATCCCCATTTCCTCCCGATCAGCTGGGACTCGGGAGGCAGAGAATAGATGAGTGCGGGGCCAGTCAGAGATGGTATTTAGTTCTCTGAACTACTCAAATCTTTTGCTACTGGTTCTCCAGAACTCATCAGAACCTGATTAATACTACCTCTGAATTGTACTTTATTTAGAGTCAGAAGCTTTCCCAGTTTTCACATTCTTGAGTCAACAATTCATGGTGCCTCCATTCAATTTCAATTTATTAACTCTCATCCATACAATTTCAGGCTCCAGAGGCTATCTCAGTATCTTCATCGCAAGAAAAATGGCATCATGCAAATCAGCTGTGTGACTTTGGGACAATCACTCTCTCTCAGCCCAACCCACTTCAAAGGGTTATTGTTATGGGGAAAATAGGGGGAGAAACCTGAGTTAGAGATGTTTGCCACCTGGAGTTATTTATAAAAATAATAAAGACAGTATACAAACAAATAAATAAAACTATCCTATTTTGTATTGGACATTCAGGAAATACAATCATTTAACCAAACGTTCAGTAGTCCATCTCTAAGGAACCACTGCCTGAGAAGAGGAGGTGTTTCATAAATGTGGTGTCACTGCCCCAATGCCTTTCCCACTAAGTGCCTACTCTGGTTTTAACAGATCAAACACTGATCATACAATATTCTCAGTGTAATATATATCCACACCACTGAGGAATAGGTTTCATATAATAATTACCAATGCAAGTAGTATAGGTAAACCAAGATATCAAGGTCATGTAATGGCATGAACTTTATTGAGAAAAAAGAATCATAGACAATGCAATGGTTAAGCATAATCCATAATGTGGAATCCATGCTTGTGGAGGATGGTCATTTCTATACTGTTGGAATATTTTTAGACATGAGAAGGTAGGGCTTCTGACCATGGCCTCAGAAGGACCCTATTTTAAAGTCTTTCCATGATATAAGCAGTGCTGTCCTAGACATATTTATTTTGAAGTGGTCCCAGAGCAGCATGGAGCATGGAGCATAGAAAAATTCAGTACCTACTACTGGATTTCATAACTAACACTAATATCAAGGTCTGCTTGAGAGTACAAATGTCTGAAATAACGAAAGAGCATATCATGCAAATATGCATCTCTGTATTTAGGAATATGGAATACACAATATGAACCATCTGCTGCTGAGCAGCTGGTCAATATTTGGACCAATTCCACTTTAAACAAGTATAATGTCTTTTTTTTTAATCCCAAGCTATTAATCACAACATTTTCTATACAATACAATCTGTTTTTGTTTGTTTCCAAAACTGACTTTTTCAAAAAATATTTTTAGAACTACATTTGCTATTTTTCTAATGAGTAATCCTTTAGAACTGGTGCTGTGTGATCAATCCTAATTAACTATTTTTGGAGTTTTTCACACTTTGCTATTCTTGTCACTGCAAAGTGAGCCAAAGTGAACACTGTCATATAAAAAGAGGGTTTATAAAGCATTACTTTCTGACTAATCAAAATTGCATGTCATAATTCATTGAGCTTCACCAAATAAATCTGTTCCAAATGTAAAAACATGGAATCTTCAAACTTTGAAATAACTCAATTTAAGACGTAATAGAGTCATATTTCTGTTATATGGCCTTGACCATTTGTAAATTTTCCACTTGTGAAATATTCACCAGATCATTTTCCATAGCATTATGCAGAGTGCTTTCGACTTCATGTGTCAGTATATCTGGAGAAGCAAAATATCATAAATAAGAATAAAATCCCTATTGTGCTCTAAACCGAGCAATAATCTAAGATTAATATAAACACAATTGAAGAGGAGGAGAAAAATGTGGTATGCCGGGGATCAGGAAAAATTAATTTACAGTTTTTTGGTTTTTTTTGGTGTGAGGAGACAATATAAACTTTCTTCTTAAGGAAATAATATTTTCCTCACAATTTTGCTCATTAGTGGTTTGATGCAAAGAAAAAGAGATTAATGATCCCACCCTTCAAGCTGTGTGCCTGGGTTAGTACATAGTATTAAGTGTGATCCAGCTAACTGTCAATTTAACAAACCACAATTATGAGAAATCTCTGAGATATGAATCCAATCTTAAAAGCTCTGTCCTCATCCAAAAAAGACATACAATTCTGTAGGTAAGCCCATTTGGAAAGAGATTCTATAATCTGCCCCACCACAAAACTGGAAGAGAGTTGCCCTGAATTTGGTATTTAGAAATATTCCACAGATTAGCTTTCTAACATAGACAATGGAATAGTATTTTAACTTCTATAGCAAGAGTGTTAATGGACCTCAAACTACAATTTATACAGCAAAATGTAATATTTAGAATTCATCCAACGTTGTTACATTTGTATAGAAAAGGACTGTCAAAAGCAGCACTTTATTGGATATGTAATAAGGATAACATTTCTTCAAAATACATGTATTTATAATTTCTTACATTTACTACGTTAGGGGGGGAGAATGCTAGATTATATAAATATGGTTGTGCGACAAAAGCTAAACTTTTCAGATAAAAATACTCCCTTGAACTACATACCTACCGTAGTATTTGGAATTTGATAACTGGACAATATATGTGAGTTCTCCATACCCTTGGTATGACCAAAAGAATGATACTGCAGCACTGGAATGATGGTCCTATTCACTCAGTGGGTTGCCCTTGCCCCATATGAGCAGATTGCTTAGAGAAATAGACTTTGCATGGAGTAGTATAATGAAATATTGAACTCATTTATACAAAATACGGTAGGTTAAAAAAGAATGGTAGTTATACAAATGTATTAGAAATACATACCGTGTTTCTTTTTACCCACAAAATATGGCTTGGGCCTTATTCTGAGGGGAGGGTTTATTGTTTTGGGGTTGCCAGGCAGCTGCTTTCTTGCGAGCGGGCTCCCAAAGAGCCGGGCACAGCCTCATGGCCAAATGGCTGTGTTGCGCTGTCGCAGCAGCGCAACACAACAGCCATGAAGCGACCACGCTCAAAAGCAGCCACCTGGCAAATCCCCTTTCCAGCCGGGCACAGCGCCATTCACTGATCTAGGGGTATCGCCAAGTCGTGTGAGAGCCTGTTCGCTGCCGCCCGGCTCTGTGGCTTAGCGCCTTCAAAATGCCAGGGAATGGCGCTCTGCACAGCTGGAGTTGCGCGAGCGGCTGTTCCGCTCTTGCTCACAGGCCTCCCAGCCTCATGATGCCCTGGCCCAGCTCTCCCTGCAGAGCCAGGGCACCTCAACTGCCACTGCCGCCGCTGCTGCCATCCCAGCATGGCTTTTTCGGCAGCTTCCAAACCGAGTCTTCCATCAGTGGCTGCTCTGGGCATACACTCTATGGTTGTATGCTCTGCCGGCAGCTGGCCCACAGCCATAGAGCGTACGCCCAGAGCTGCCACTGCCGGAAGACTCGGTTTGGAAGTCGCCAAAAAAGCCATGCTGGGATGGTGGCGGTGGCGGCAGCGGGGGTGCTCTGATTCTGTGGGGAGAGCTGGGCCAGGGCATCGTGAGGCTGGGAGGCACGCGAGCGGGGGCGGAACAGCCGCTCGTGCAAACCCCCCCTCTCCAGCTGTGCAGAGCGCCTTTCAATGGCATTTCGAAGGCGCCAAGCCGTGGGAGCTGGTCGGCAGCAAACAGACACTCACGCGGCTTGGTGATACCCCTAGGTCAGTGAATGGCGCTGGGCCCAGCTGGAAAGGGAGTTTGCCAAGTGGCTGCTTGTGAGCGTGGTCGCTTCATAGCTGTTGTGTTCCACTGTTGCGACAGCGCAACATAGCCATTCACCCATGTGGCTGTGCCCGGCTCTTTGGGAGCCCACTTGCAAGAAAGCAGCCACCTGGCAACCCCCCTCTTCAGCTGGGCACAGTGCTGCTCACCAACCTAGGGGTATCCCGAAAGCGCCAAGCAACGCAATCACCTTTGCCTCACCCTCGGTTCCCGCGGCTTGGCACCTTCGTTATACCGCTAGGTTGGTGAGCGGCACTCTGCCTGGCCAGAGGTGGGGGGGTTGTTATTTGCGGGGTGGACTCATATTTTTGCCCACCAGAAAAATGTGACATGGCCTTATTATCAGGACATGTTGTATTTTCGGGGAAACACAGTACTTTGGAGGGGTGTCATCTTAAAAAGCAATAAAAATGAATACAATAAAAGATTAGCTTTATGAATACAGGTAGCCCTCAACTTACAACCACAACTGAACCAATGGTGAAATTCATATTTTTCTACCGGTTCTGTGGGCATGACTTGGGGGGCATGGCAGGGAAAGGATACTGCAAAATCTCCATTCCCACCCTACTCTGGGGCCAGCTAGAGTTGGTATTTGCTGGTTCTCTGAACTACTCAAAATTTCCACTACCGGTTCTCCAGAACCTGTCAGAACCTGCTGGATTTCATCCCTGAACTGAACCCAAAATTTATGTTGCAAATTGAAACATTTCTTAGGTGAATTTTGCCCCATTTTGCAACCTTTCTTGCCACAATTGTTAACTAAATCAGTGCAGTTGTTAAATTAGTAATATGGTTGTTAAATGACTCTGGCTTCCCCATTGACTTTACTTGTTGGAAGGTCACAAAAGGTGATCACATGACACCGAGACCCTGCAACCATCATAAATATGAGTCAGTTGTCAAGCGTCTGAATTTTGATCAGATGACCATGGGAGTGTTGCAAATAAGTATGAAAAACAGTCATAAATCACTTTTTTCAGTGCTGTTGTAACTTTGAACATTCACTAAATGAACTGATGTAAGTCAAGGACTACCTGTAATATTGTAGGAAATGGCGAGACACAAAAGCCAGCTCTTTAGAGAAGGAAAAGTTTATTTGCACAGGTTCAAAGCAAAGAATAAATGGCCTGAACACCTAGTGAAATTCAGTAACTTCCTTATATAGTTTATCACTTCCAGCCAACGCCATCTGTGAGTTTTGGAAACACCCCTCAAGATTTGCCCTTGAGTTACAGAAAGTATGTCTATAGGATGTCATAATACATGGGTCAGCCAACGGACATACATAGCTCGTATTTTGAGGAACTAACAATATATGTCTACCAAACAAATTAACAGTCAAGCAAGCAGATGGGCTAGAATAGATGCTTTACTTCAGCATATTTCATGTGCAGACTTCCTTTTAACTCGTGTCTAACCGCACTATGTCCTAAAAGCAAACCTTGCAATTTCTATATGAACAGTTAAAGCTTAATATCATGAAACCCTAGTTTGGTTCAGGATTGAGGCCTACTTCGGTTCAGCCTGCCACCTCAGTAACACCTTTGATTTTTTTTATTTCAGAAGTGAACAGCAGTAGGACTATGCAGCTTCATAAGACTGAGGCTTTTAAAAAAC
Organism: Thamnophis sirtalis; assembly: GCF_051295495.1. Lineage (NCBI taxonomy): Eukaryota > Metazoa > Chordata > Lepidosauria > Squamata > Natricidae > Thamnophis > Thamnophis sirtalis. The sequence continues at coordinate 34,086,548 of NW_028261381.1, forward strand.
ACTTACATGTGTATTCCAGTCATATAGCATGTGTGTGAAATAAAAATGTCAAAGGACTACCTATTCATCACCTTTTGTCCAAACAAAGCAGTACAAGCAGCAAGGAATATCTTTTGTTTTGGCAACTTTAATCTGTAAGGGCGAAGCGGAAGAAGGGGAAGCCTACATAAGCTTCCAAGCTGTAGGAAATACAGTTGAAATCTTAAATTCAGCACCATAACCGAAAGAAATATCCTAACCGTAAGAAATAATCATAAATTGAGAAGCATTTGTTTTTAAACACTAGATATCATCCTTTATCGCCAAATTATTTGCTACTGCCCAATAAATGCAAGGATCATACAGTTTTAGTAGGTTACCTTGTCTCAGGAAATAACTATGAAGTGAATTTATTACATTGCTCACTCATAGATATGTCATATGTAGGAGTGGGGAAATTAAATGTTTCCAGTGCTAAATTAAAAAGAAGGAGAGAGAAACACACACAAAATATTAAATATGTTGGCAACACTGGACTTTTTTTTTTTACCAAGTGTTTGTCGATCTTAAAACTTAATACCAGCTTTTTAGAGTTCTAGTTACTGTTCCCTTATGGCTTCCATGAGCAAACCTTCAAATCTATATTTTTAAAATCTGCAAGAATCCAAAAGCTAAATGATGTTATGTTGCACAGTTTGTACCATAATATAACTTATTGCAATTTTGAAAAATACTAATATTTGTATAATATATCCTGCATGAATATGTGTTTTAAAAGCAATTAATTTTTAAATTACATGAAGCAAGCTCGCTACATCTTTGCTTGCTTGCTTACAGAATTAAAAAAAAATCAAAAACGGCAATGGATATTTTGTTTTAATTTAGAGCTGTTAATATTCTTTTCAGCACAGCATTCTGACTAAAAAGCATTTAAAAGTCTACACTGGCAAGACTCATGAGTCATTAATCAAAAGGCATAGACTAAAAACCATACAAAGTTAAGACAAATTAAAAAGACTTCCTTTATGTAAAAAGGAAAATATGCTGGTTTTTTAAAAAAAAACTGTTGGACCATTTTCACTAAAATGACTTTTTAAAAACTCAATTAACCAATATTTATTCCTGCGGTGTTAAAAAAAATACCAAAAGGTTATCTAAAGGCCTGTGACAGTTAAAAGCTCTTCCTTCACATTCTACAACAAAAAGTGGCATATTTATCCATCAAAGCAGAAATTTTTTTGCATCTAAGAAAAGAGCAAAATTGATCAGTGCCATTCAACTGATGCCAAAAATAAAGTGATAGAAATACACAGATTACTTACTTATTAACAGGATTAGCTTGTTCCTTCCAAGACATTGTTTTTTATTTCGCCTCAGTGATTTGCTCTTTAAATTTGTCCTCTTATTGAGTTGATAGAATTGTCAAGTTGAGTTGCTAGATTTGTCTACTATTCTCTTAAGGCCATGATGGCAAATATATGGCTCACATGCCACAGGTGGCACGCAGAGCCCCCTCTGTGGGCACGCGAGCCGTCACCCCCGCTCAGCTCTACCGCGCATGAGCACTCACCTCCCGCTGACCAGCTGATTTTTGGGTCTCTGCCATGCATGTGCAGGGGCTGGGGCGCATACATAAGATGCGCATACATGTGCGGAAGGACGGGAGTGTGCATGTGGGGGGGAGCACAGGGGGAGTGTCGTGCCCCCCCCAGCCCCAGGAGGCTGCAGGAAGGTCTGCTAGGCGCAAAATGGGGCACAGGGGGCAGGGAGCATGGGTGATCGTGCATGTATTCGCTGGGGGGCGCACGAGGGGGTGTCACACATGTATTGCATTATGTGTGTGGGCACGCGCACATGAACTATCAAATGCATGCACATACTTTCGGCATGTGGTGACAAAATGTTAGCCATCAGTGTCTTAAGGTTTCCAGAGATTTTGTCTTCAGCTATGGCTGCATCTCATCTCAGGTCTCAAAATGTCAAATATCTAGTTTCTATTTAAGCTGCTTCAATCCTACACTCATGCTGGCTTGATTCTAAAATGGATTAAGAAATTCTGTCCAGACTGAGATATTTTGGCAAAATCCAATTGCTGCTCAGCCCCGCTCCCCCGCCTCCCTGCCCATGCACAAACCTTTTCCTTTGAGGACAATAACTGCCCAATGATTTCGTCTTTCTGGGGATGGATGGGTTTTTCTGGATGTTTTTGTTTTTCTGTCCAGTTGTCAGACTGGACAGATAGCAGCAAAGGGTGATGTGTATGCATATTTATTTATGTTTATATGTACATTATATATACATATATAATCAGTTATATCAGTCTGATCAGCTGATACCGGATCAGAGCCTGTGGCTTAGTGGTTAAAATATCTGCCTAATATGCAATACAGCCCAGGTTCGATTCCCAGTAAGGGTATGGCTAGCTGATGAGAACTAAATAGCTTGAAATAGATCTATACTAGTCTCCCTTTATTTATTTATCAAATGTAACAAAAAGGCAACAGTAAAAATATTGGGTTTCTGTCTGGATGGTCTCTTGTGACGAGCCGAAGGACAGAGAATGGAAGTAGTGCTCTTCCTCCCATATTTGGGCATACCGGGGGTTGTAAAATCTAAATAGATACCTTTCACCCTGGCTTGGCTGATAAGGAGTTGAGCTCTGTGGCTCAGTGGTTAACACATCTGCCTAAGATGCAATACAGCACAGGTTCGATTCCCAGTAAGGGTATGGCTAGCTGATGAGAGCTAAATAGCTTGAAATAGATCTATACTAGTCTCCCTTTATTTATTTATCAAATGTAACAAAAAGGCAACAGTAAAAATATTGGGTTTCTGTCTGGATGGTCTCTTGTGACGAGCCGAAGGACAGAGAATGGAAGTAGTGCTCTTCCTCCCATATTTGGGCATACCGGGGGTTGTAAAATCTAAATAGATACCTTTCACCCTGGCTTGGCTGATAAGGAGTTGAGCTCTGTGGCTCAGTGGTTAACACATCTGCCTAAGATGCAATACAGCACAGGTTCGATTCCCAGTAAGGGTATGGCTAGCTGATGAGAGCTAAATAGCTTGAAATAGATCTATACTAGTCTCCCTTTATTTATTTATCAAATGTAACAAAGAGGCAACAGTAAAAATATTGGGTTTCTGTCTGGATGGTCTCTTGTGACGAGCCGATTGACAGAGAATGGAAGCAGTTAGCTTCCTCCCATAATTGGGGCATACCAGGGGTTGTGACTTTAAATATATACCTTTCTCCCTGGCTCAGCTGATAACGGACCAGAGCCTGTGGCCTAATGGCTAAGACGTCTGCCTAATATGTAATATAGCCCAGGTTCGAATCCCAGTAAGGGTCTGGCTAGCTGATGAGAGCTAAATAGCTTGAAATAGATCTATACTAGTCTCCCTTTATTTATTTATCAGCACAATTAAAACACACACACACACACACACACACACACACACATATATATGTACATAGATAGCTAGACAGACAGACAGACAGACAGACAGACAGACAGACAGACAGACAGACTTGGTATTCTCTGAGCTTCATTGTTTACTTGCAGATGTGTTATTATCTAAGTAGATAATATAAGGAATGCGACAAAATGTGGGCTTGCTCCCTGTTTATAGCTTGATCTCCCAGTTTTGGTGGGGGTGGTTTGCTTCTTGGTAATTCTTTGATTAAGGAATTGTTTTCTGCTTAATTGTTTGCCTAGTGTTGGTCCCTGTTTATTTGGATGCTGGCTGCTGAAGATAAAACTTTCTGGTTTGTTTTTTTTCCTAGCTTTTTTTACTGTCTTTTCTTTTTTGCATTATGTATTGTTGAAAGAAATGTCCTTCTGGGTTCAGCTCCAAGTGGTGAAAAAGACACTGAAGACATGGAGGCTGCTTGGAAAGATGGTTTATTGGTGGACAGGGCCACATGGCTTGAGTCCTGAACAGAAAAGGTGATCACAGGCTTCAATGTGGGGTGAGGAAGAAGAGAAGGGCCGAGGCAGGGGCTTGCTGGGCTTTTTTATAATCTGTTCAGCCCCCCTCTCTGTTTCCTGTTCCTGTGTAAGAAATGTATTCTGATTGGTTGTCAGACTCCCCTGGGGCCACAGGGCCAACTCTCTAGGCTGTGTTTTGAATCCAGATTTGGTTGAGTTCTCAGATGCCATGTGGTGAGTGGGTAAAGGCTAATCATGCCTTAATCCCATCACCCTGGAGCTGAAGGGGCGAACTCTTTATTATGTAAAGGGACTGGATTAATGGCCCATTGACAAAGTGGGTGGGCTGGAAGCTGCAGGGAGCTACTCTGTCTTTTTAAAACATGTTTCTCCCTTTTCACATCCAAGAAAATGTAATATTCTGCCTTTTCAATATTTCCTAGGATATTTCATTTTTCTGGGAGAGGGCTGGGTGATAACGTCCTACAATATAACTATAGTTCATCTCTTAGCCTCTGTTGATGACTCTGTATACCAAGCTTCCTGGAATTTTTGGATTTGAATTGGTCTAAGATGCTAACAGTTTTCTGGTTGAAATTGTGGTTGAGTCTGTCCATGTGTTGTGAGAATTTAGGAGCTTTCATTGTGTCTGCTGACTGCTATTTAGTGTTCATGGTGTGCTCTACTAGTCTATATAAACACAGAATAAACCACACACTTATTCTTTGTACTTAAAATATTCAGATTAATAGTATATTCAACTGAGCCATACAACCAGCCAGCCAGCCACACACAGAGAGAGAGGGGGGGAGTTAAATTTGAGCCACATTTGATGGGATCAGTTGTTGCCTGATCTGCCACTCAAAGCAATTACTTCTTTGCACTTAAGTGTAACGAAATTATCTAGTCAGCTGAGCCAGAAAGTGAGACAGGAACAGAGAGAAGGCCCCAATGGTAAACTTAGACCAAATTTGATGGAACCAGTTATTGCCTAATCTGCCACTCAAAACAGCTCCTTCTTTGAATTCAAAAGTATTCAGATGTCTACCTCATTTTTCTATACTAACTGGATACCTTATAAGCATTACTTTAAAGGAGTTCCACAAAGATCTGATGGCTATTTTCTAATGAATCATTCTTAGGAGCCTGTTAGATTGTTGCCAGGGGAAATAAATCTCTCCCTATTCTGATATTTAATCTCTATATGAATGGAGGTTTAAAACTTTTTTAATCCCTGCATGACAGAATGTTGAATTTGCAGCTTTTGTTCTTATTCATTAAAAACTAAAGTGCTTATTTTGTTTAAGAAACACTTGTTCAGGGAAGAAAACAAATAGCAACACAAAAACTATTAAACCAACTTGACCTTAACTCTAACATTATATCATCTGTGATATAACAGAGCCAAAATATATATTCTAGTTCTCCATAGCAAAACTATCCATCTATCTGTCTGTCTGTCCGTCTGTCCATCCATCCATCCATCCACTCACCCACCCACCCACCCACCCACCCACCTACCTACCTACCTACCTACCTACCTACCTACCTACCTACCTACCTACCTACCTACCTACCTACCTACCTACAATGGACATACTCACATACATAGATGCATACACACACAAAACTATAGAAAAGCAAAGTCTGCAAGCAGAAATTTATTCATAATGGATGAGGAAGTAAACCCTGCAATTACAAAGTAAGATTTCCTTCTAGCCAGTTTTATCTCTCCAGTCATAAAGAGGGAGATATAGCAGTGAGAGGTCCCTATGAGAAATTTCCCTAGAAATTCAGAACTTCTGCTTGAAATACTAAATTATTCAGTGATGAATTTCTGGAATTACCCAAATGTAATCCATCATCAAGCAACATTTTAACTTATTCTATTAAGTCCTCATTTCAAATTTAGCTTCTAATGTTCCTATATAGATCTGCTCTTCAGTGATCAAAATCATTCAAAATACTATCAATAATACATTTTAAAATATTATCTGGTATTTAGTCTCACAGATCCGCTTTTCCCAAGAAATCATCCTTTTAAAAGTTAACTGTTGAAACATAATTACATACATCCCATATCTCACTACCATTTACTTTCTCCTCTTTCAATATGTTATTTATTTCCATGCCTAGTTCAAATTTTGAAACATAATATGTTAGAGGAATATTGTTTTCATTTCTAAAACAACCCTCTATTATTTTATATGGCCGATCAATGCTTAGATGCTAGAAATATGTTCCCAAATTAAATGGCCCAAGAGGGGAAAATTGTACAGTTGAATGAGTTTCATCTTTTTGCCATACATAATAATATAATAATAAATTAATATAGCATATTGTTTACTATATGGCACAGAAGTAGTACATTTAAGAAATATTTCTTTAATTGCTACTTCATTGTTATTTCAGTGGAACAAACTATGCAATAAACTATGCAACAAACTCTTGTATGATTAATTTAATACAATGGTATTGAGTCTTAGGTAACAACCACATAGAAGTATATTGATCATATTGCTATGCCATGATTTTTAAAAGTCCATTTATTTATTTAATATTTATTTAAATAAGTAAAAAATCAATCCACATGTAGAACATATCAACATGTCTTTAAGCCAGGATTTTAAGTTGCAAAAACATGAACATGTGTTCTTGGAATAATAACATGTACAGAAGACAAGGAAAGTCTTGTCTCCAGAAACTATTATATTTATAGTTTGTAGAAATATAAAATCATTTTATTTTAATTGTTTTGTATTTGTATTTGCTGGGTTGTTTTAATTTATGTTTTTGTACATAGTTGTGTTTGAATGGTAGTCATATATTTTAAACACTTGTCTGTAGTTTTAAAAAAAGTAACAAAATATATAACTTAAAATAAAAACTTAGAACAAATACAAAATATATGAGTCAGAATCCCTTGTAACAGGGCTGACATCGCTACACACGACATGCAATCTTGGAGCTCCAGGATTGCTGTCAATATATCTGCTGCTGGATGGTCCTTTTGGACCTAAACCATCCCGTAGAGATGGTGATAGAGAAGGGCACGTCCTGCTGATTTCAGGGATATCGCAAAGTCCCTGATTGATCCAGGAGAAGCAGCCATTGAAGCAGCAGAAGGTTGGGACAGCCTCTGAATGGAAGGAAAGCAGGAGGGAGAGTGTGTCAAAATGGTGAGATAAATTTTACTATTAGAGAAGAGAACACCCAAAAAGACTTCAAAATTGAAGATAGAAGAAAGAAAGCGGTGAATTAAGCCAGAATTAAACTTAGTGTGCTATCTTTTTTAAAAAAAAATTTGGTGGGGGGGTTGAATGGAACTTTTACAAATGCCTCTTACTTTTTAAATTGGACTGGTTTCTTTTTCCCCCCTTCTTCTATTTTCCCTCTTTTTTCATATTTGTGGATCATGATTTTCCTTCTTTTCTTTTTACAATGTTCGGCTGGATTGTTTGCTTTTAAGCACTTTTTTTTTTCTTAAGTTTGGAAGACCCTTAAATAGAAGTGTAGAGGCAGAGGAAAAAGAAGCAACACTGCCATCTAGAGGCTGGAGACTTGGAAACATTGTTTTTTAATTTCCTTTGAACATCTGACTCACATCTTATACTTCAAGGCTCCGTATTTTATTTATTGAAAGGGATAGTGGGAAGAATATGGATTGTTTATGCAGGTGCTCTTCTGGAGTACTATAAATAGCCGGACTGAGTGAAGAGAAAGCCTTGACTGGAAAGATTATAGTGAACTTGTTTGAAACTTAACAAAAAGCTTTGGATGTTTTAGTGGCAGTATTTATAACCTGGAAGAATGGCACAACATGAAGAAGAAAAAGAATTAACATTGCAAATGATTATGTTAGAAATTCAAAAAGTACAAATAAGTACAAAAAACATTGAAAAGAGGATAGAGAACATAGAACAAAAAACAGAAAAAATAGAGGGAACAGTTGAGAATATTTATAAAATGATGATGAAATCTGATGATAGAGTTCAAAAAATTGTAGAAAAATGTGAACAAAATGATAAGAAAATTGTTGATATTGTCAGCAAATTGAGCGTGGTTGGAAACAACAGGAGTGGAATGTTGAAAGGAGAGATTAACGAACTGGAACCCTATCTCAAACCTCAAAACATGGAAGAAGAAAAGGGATAAAATTTGGCAGAAACAATGAGAGAAATTCTGGCAGAAGCACCGGTGATAACTAAAGGCAAGTGGATGAAAGGAACAGATGGAGGATTTTGAGTCTTTACAAGATACACAAGGAAGAACAAGGTGCTAAGAGAAGTACACATAAGACTTACCAAGAAAACAATTAGAATACAAATACCACAAATGGCAAGAGATATAGGATTGCACTACTACTGGAAGGATACAGGATGATTAAATGAAATGTTAGAATAAAAATTAAGTTAAACTTAGTTAAATGTAGAGTAGTATGTATAAAATAAAGTAATAATAGTTATAACTAAATAAATGATTAATAATGATATGCATATATATATATACACACACTAGATTGATAATATGAAATTTTATATAAATTGTGAGTGAGGACTATGGAGAGGATGTTGAAAAGCTTTGTTATAAAAGATAAATAATTCTATATAGAATAGAATATAAAGATGTAATACTATTGGATGATTTCAGAATGATGTAATGAAATACCATAATATAATTTTTTAAAAAATTAGAATATTTTACATTAAAAGGATGTAATAATAGCTATAGTCAAATGAATGTTTAATAACCATAACAATTGTATACATATATATTAGAATGATGATATGAGTTTTTATGTAAATTGCAAATGAAGACTATTGTGAGAAAGTACAAAAGCTTTGTAACTAATCGACACACTGTAAGTAATTGGAGAAGGGTTTTTATTTTGTGTGTGTTAATGTCTGTTGTTTTATGTTTGTCTAAAAATAAAAACTTTTTTTTAAAAAAGAATCCCTTGTAACATACTATACTACTAGGATATAAAAGCTAAAACCAACCCTTATTATACATTGTCTGGAGTATCCAACATACTTGAAGAATAAAATTTTCTTGGATTAAATTGACCTTAATATCATATGATACTAATTTAACATTTTCTGAAAACCCAGCTCTTTGATATGTTAAAACAGAATATTCCAGCTCATTATTCTAAACTATCTGCAAATTATCCATATCTACCATTATACAAGTTTTTGTCTCTGAATAAAGATTAATTATAACTTCAGAAGCTGCAAAAAAAATTCAAATTACATTAGGAACTTTAGCCAATGTATCTGGTGAAACTATACTGTCAAAAGTTGCTTTAATAGCATATATTGCTGTTAAGCACTCTCCAATTAGTTTTAATAAAACACTAAATGCTTTGAAAAATAAATTGGAAATAAAATGCTGTCAAGTATTATTTTCTGTTTTCCACACTGAACTCCAGAAAAATGATTTGCCAGAAATTTAAATATTAGATTATTCCACAGTAACTTTATTGTGAGAGTTTGGATGAAGTTTAAATTTTCTTTCTAAAGTATTTTGAATATGCTTTACCTATTTTACTACACTGAATCATGACTAAAACTGGAATCAAGGCTTCACCAATATGGAAGTAAGATAATAACTTCCTAGATTTATCCAAAATAGTTTTAAACAAATTATTAGAATTTCCAAAAGTAATAGATTTATCAAAATATAATCCCAGTGCTATAACTGAAATTTGGGGAAATAGTAACCTCCATCTTCATATTATTGACCCAAGACATCTAATAATATGCATCTACTTTGGACCATTTATTTTACAGATGTTTATTCATACTTGGGGAGATTTTTAACAATTTACTTGTTATACTCTAGTATAAATAATTAATATTAACCAACAAAGAAAATTTTCTAGACATAATAATTCTAAGATATTTAAATGACTCCATTTTTAAATGTCAATACACATTTTAACAATCAATAAGAAATTGGTTATGGAATTTATTCCAATTGTAATGTAATTTAAAACTTTGCCAAAGGATGGTGTAATATGCATACATTTTGATAAAGAACAGCAGTAAGTATTGGTGGATGACAAAGTACCACCATATTACAATTCATTCTAACAACTGATGTAACTGAAATATGTTTAGAGTCAAGCTGCTTAATAAAATAGAGCAATGTTGCCATTGCAAATTAAATAAAGGAAGATAAAATGGCCCCTCCATCACAACTTTTGAGTAGCATCCTAACAGATAAAGAAACAATTCAGTGTATGCTAACTGTTGTTAATGGGGTTAAATACCATATTTCAATCTGGATAACAAAACTAAAAGGTAAACCAAACTCAACCAAGATACATTTCCAAAATTTGATCTATGTCATGTTATTTTAGCATCCAGTTAGAAAACCACCATCAAATCAGATTCATCAAAGTCTGAACCTAAAGCAACTAACAATCTAATATAGTCCAAAGATTGGTACTCTTTAATAAAGCAAGATTGTGCCAGAGGAGCTGCTGGAGACCATATAGTTTACAACTTATGAGCCATTATTGTGACCATAATTTTTACAATTCCAATTGGATAATAACTTTCAAATTCCATGGGATCTTTTCCTAGTTCCAAATTTTAGATACAAAAGATTCATTTTAGGAAGGAACATTATTTTATTTATATTCCATTTTTTTCATATGAATTGGTTGTGTATTTTTTCAGGTTTTTTTTCCTTTTGTTTGTTTTCTTTATGAATTAAAATAAATTCTTTATGAATTAAAATAAAATTACAGTTTATTATGTTTTGTTTTATACTTCATTATTACTATACCTGTTTTTTATTCTTTTGTTATAGATTAAAAAGCAATAAAATATTTAAAAATAATCAATTGCAATGTTATTTATAACTACTCCCTAAAAACAAAGGATAGCATGCCCAAATCCTAATTTGATGAGAAACATATGGAATCGAGATGTCTATATTTCAGAGTTACTTTGAATATACTGTACATCTACAAAAAGCAGAAGGAATCATATATAGATACAAAAAACAATTGCCTAAGCCAATCTAACTTAACCTGAAATCCCTCCAAATGGATGGATTTGAGCTCCTGGCATTCTCCTAACTATTGCTGAAAATTCTGAGACTTGAAATCCACACCCACTGTCATGCCATTTTTGGAGACACTAGATTCAGATTCATTGCCAGAATGAGCTTGCCTTTGGAGATACTGTACGGCAATTACCTTTAGAGAGATGAAGTTAGTTGGGTATTTAGAAAAAGGATTAACAGTTACAATAGATACAGCAATTTAAAATTACTACATAATTTGGATAACCCAATCATCACCTTCCCGATTTTCAATTATTTTCAATGTCTTTAGAGTAGAAAACAGGGATGACATTACATATAGATATTTACTACCTAGTATTTTTTGGCTGGTGCATTTCTTGCTCTGATATGAAATAAACTCTGAATAGACTCACTCTGTCACTTGCAAATATCTCAAGTGAAGAAATGTGACATATCCAGCAGACGTTGTCAGTTGGCACACCTTCTTCCTCAAAGCAGCATGTAAATTACATCTCTGGTTTGTCAATAAAAATGCAAATTCTCTGGCCAGACTTGTCACCATGGTAATCCTGCATTCTAAACAAATAGTCCCCTATTGTCTTAAAAAAAAATCAGGAAGGAAATCTGATGATGAACCTTGATGCTAGTCATACAAAAGAATCAAAGAGTAGATTTGTTGTCATTAAAAATAAATAAATATGGGGGGGGAAATAAGGCTTAAAACATGGATCTGATTTTCTTTTCTTTTTTAATTTTCCATTTTTTCTTTAATAGAGAGGAAAAATAAAGAGAAAATGTCTTCCTTTAAGATAAAATAGGGAAAAAATGTAACTACCTCCATTTAGATCATAGTTACATAACAGTTGCAATTGTCCATCCCTAATTTATTTCTATAGGCAACTGATGCATAAAACACAAGTAACATCAGGTCTTCCAATCCACTGGATAATTGGGACCATAGATTTGTTCTTTCAAATGTTAAAGAACTAATCTCTTGTCAATAATTAGGGACACAGAGAATCCATTTCCATAGTCCAGCTGTCAATTTTCATGTAGCAGTTGTGTAGTTCAAAACAGTACATACAGTATTTGAAAATATTAAACTTCATCTCAAAGCCAAAAGAAATAAATTAATTAATTTTAATTAATTAATTTTTCTCACAATTTAATAACTTTAGAATACTGAAAAAACATATCTTAATGAAGCATTATTCTAGATGCATCTCCAAGCAACAGAGAGATTCCTGTTTATAAAACACAATAAGGGTTCAATAAGTCTGAAGAAAAATGTTGCTGTAAAAAACATAATCTGAATTCTAACATGGCTTTTGCTATTAATTTTAAAAGGTTTTCCCCATTGTTTAGATAAAGTTCCTTATTCTATTTGGTCTTTAAAATCTGCATATTAAATTGACTTATTTATCACAGATATTTTATAAAGACTGATAACCTTGATCTGGTAAGAATTAATTATTGCTTCTAATAACTTAGATGTCTCTGAGGTTGAAAATGCTATTAATCTGAAAAAAAGATGCCAATAGATGTTGTAATTGCAAACATTGCCAGTGGATGGCAACTGACAAATTTTAACACAGAAACTGTACCTAGCCTAATATACAGTTCCCAACATCTATCCAGATCTTCCATAAGCAAAAATCAAATCAATTTATTCAATTAATTATTGAATGTATAAATATTCCAAAGTGCTTAGAAGGAGAATTTGCATAAAGTAAAGACATCTGAACTTATTATTATGGTATAATTTCACTTGGGGGAAACTTAAAACCTTATCTTTAAATGTCAATTGCAATTTTTAACAAAGTTTTTTTGAATAAATCAAAATAGTGTGTTAAATTTTTGAAAATATTTTAGACACATATATATGGGTGTGTTATATGTATGTGTGAATATTTAATTGATTAACTGCATATATATACTGCAAAATACTGCAAAATATAAAGTTTTAAGAGTACCCGTATTTTTCAGAGTATAAGATGCACCGGAGTATAAGACACACCAAGGTTTTGAAGAGGCAATTTTTAAAAAAAGTATGTAGGTAGATAGATGGAGAAAGAGGGAGAGAAAGAGAAAGAAATACAGTAAGTAGGTAGGTAGAGAGAGAGAGTAGTTAGGTAGGTAGGTAGATAACGGGGGAGAGAGCGAGAGAGAAATACAGTAGATAGGTAGGGGGAGAGAAAGGGTAGTTAGGTTAGGTAGGTAAGTAGGGAGAGAGTGAGAGATAGAGAGAGAGAGGGAGAGAGAAATACAGTAGGTAGGTAGGGAGAGAGAGGGAGAGAAAGAGAGAGAAATACAGCAGGTAGGTAGGGAGAGAGAGAGTAATTAGGTAGGTAGTACCAATATTTAACAGGTAGGTAGATAACGGGGGAGAAAGAGAGAAAGAGAGAGAGAGAGAAATACAGTAGATAGGTAGGGGAGAGAAAGAGTAGTTAGGTTAGGTAGAGAGAGAGAGAGAAATACAGTAGGTAGATAGGGAGAAAGAGGGAGAGAAAGAGAGAGAAATACAGTAGGTAGGTAGGGAGAGAGAGAGAGTAGGTAGGTAGGTAAGTAGATAATGGGAGAGAGAGAGAGAAAGAGAGAGAAATACAGTAGATAGGTAGGGGAGAGAAAGAATAGTTAGGTAGGGAGGGAGAGAGAGAGAGAGAGAGAGAACTACAGTAGGTAGGTAGGGAAAGAGAGAGTCTAGGAAGGTAGGTAGAGGGATAGAGAGAGAGAAAGAGAGAGAGAGAGAAATACAGCAGGTAGGTAGGGGGAGAGAAAGAGTAGTTAGGTAGGTAGGTAGATAACAGGGGAGAAAGAGAGAAAGAGAGAGAGAGAATAATACAGTAGATAGGTAGGGGAGAGAAAGAGTAGTTAGGTTAGGTAGAGAAAGAGAGAGAAATACAGTAGGTAGGTATGGAGAAAGAGGGAGAGAAAGAGAGAGAAATACAGTAGGTAGGTAAGGAGAGAGAGAGAGAGTAGGTAGGTAGGTAGGTAAGTAGATAACGTGAGAGAGAGAGAGAGAGAGAAAGAGAGAGAGAGAGAAATACAGTAGATAGGTAGCGGGAGAGAAAGAATAGTTAGGTAGGTAGGGAGAGAGAGAGAGAGAAAGAGAACTACAGTAGGTAGGTAGGTAGGGAAAGAGAGAGTCTAGGAAGGTAGGTAGAGGGATAGAGAGAGAGAAAGAGAGAGAGAGAGAGAGAGAGAGAAATACAGTAGATAGGTAGGTGTTTCTGCTGGCACAGCACTTGATCAATGCAATTCTCATCGATCAGTTAAACAGCTTTCCAAACCGGGGGGGGGGGGGGGGAGTTTTTGCACTCTGCAAACCTTCCAAAAACGGCCCATTTTTTGTGAAAATGGGCCCGTTTTTTTTTTCAAAAAAGAGGCGTGAATAGACTTGGGGGAGCTTGCAGAGTGCTCCTGGGGGGGCAAAAATGAGCAAAAAACAATCTGTTTTTCACGAAAACGGGCCTGTTTTTTGTCAAAAAAAATTCCATGCATAGCCTTATAGAGGTTTATAGAGTGATGCTGCGGGCTGGGGGGCACAAAACAGCCCGTTTTTTGCTCATTTCTGCCCTCTCCATCCCCAGGAACTCTCTGAAAGCCTCCATAAGGGTATGCACAGCCATTTTGGTTAAGGGGCAGGGCTTCAGGAAGCAAAAAATGCTGTATTTGATGTATAAGACACACCCAGATTTTTATCCTCTTTTTTGAGGAAAAAAGATGCGTCGTATACTCCAAAAAAATACTGTATTTATTCTACTACAAGGAATAATATTTATTAACTCCCATGCATCAATAATCAGATAAATTGCTGTGAAGATCTTATTGCTATTCAGTGTAACTATTGAGAAATAGAAAAAGAAACTTGGAATAAGAATACAAAAAAACCCATAAAAATTCAGTACATATACAAAAATTATATTAATTTAATTAATGTATGAATAATCAAATCTTAACCTGCAATAATACCAACAGACCAATTAATAGGAAATCCTGTATTTGGAGACTTAAATCAGATATAACAAAGCTGAAATTATAGTATGAGCTTTTGAGACAAACAATAAAATATCATCAGCATAATATCAATTTAAAGATTTTATCAGGTTATAAGATAAAATAGAAAAGCAAATAGGGAGACATCGTGAGTGGGGGAAGGGGGAAAGAAAGATGAGGAGGAACTACGGAAAAGAGAAAAAGAAACGCTGACTTCCGACTCCTTCTGTTGCAGTACATTAAAGCATTAACATCAAACCACAACTTTTTGTTTTTCCATAATAATATAAACTAGCCATTTCTATAAAAACATATCAATTTAATCAGTAAAACCCAAAGTTTCATTTTTTTTCCATTTCAAACACAAAGTTCAGAAGAAGTCTCCATGTAGAAACAAAAGTACTTATATTCTTTTGTTTAACCAAAATGCTCAATTTAGCCATCTCTGCCAACTACATCAGCTTCTGTAGCCGATCATCCATAGTGGGAATCGAAATGTCCTTCCATTTTTGTGCAAACAATCTTGCTGCTATCAACATAAATAAGATCAAAGTTCCAATTTTTTTCTCCAAGTCTTTTCTCATTAAACTCAAAAGAAAAAATTCTGGTTTCATTTTTATTTTAGTTTTAAAAATTTTCTTTATTATAATATGAATCTTACTCCATTTTTTTTTGCTTTATCACACATCCACCATAATGATAAAAAGTTCCTTCTTTGCTTTTATACTTCCAACATTCATTTGAAATATTTTTATGCATTCTAGATAACTTATCTGATGTTAAATACCAGTGATACATCATCTTATAAAAAATTCTTTTCAATTATAGTGTAGTGTAAAGTTGAAACCTTTTGTCCACATATTTTCCCATTGTTCAAGCATTACATTATATCCAAAATGTGGGAAGAACTTATTTCTACTTCATAAAGGAGATGGAAAAGATATAAGAGACATTTAGTTTTGTTTCTTAAATATGTGGAAGAACTCTTTAAAAAAATCTTAGTATGCTGTGGCATGTCAAAGTGACCAATATATGACATTTCTATTTCCAAAGTACTGTATTAAGTCAAATAAATTCCAGAAGAAAAACAAAATTTTGTTTGTGTACAAGCTGAATGCAGCTGATATAAAAAACCTGCAAATACTAAAATAGCTGTTGATCACATTTGAAAATGGAAATCAGACACAATGTTAGCAATCTTTTTTTTTCAAGTGCCTCAGCTAGTCTCCTAATGCAAACATCCAAGTAGACTCAATCTGTCAGAGACAACTGCCGGATCAAATGTTCTGGTTCTAAAGAAATAAGGATAAATGCCCAGATATCTAAACAGAGTTAAATGAAATAACAAAAAATATATTGACATAATTATATTATCCATCTTGCATTTTTAAAGACCAAGAAGAAAATGAATAATGAATACTAAAAGCCAGAGGATTCCTTTCTAATCTAACCACCTAAACCATATGCTAAGTATCACTCATTGTGCAGATGAAGATCTAACTAATTTAAACAAGAGCTGGGAGTCATCCCTTGTGCATGTTGTGAGGTATAAAGCCATAAAGGAGGATGAACAGTGTTCTTTCTCTGCCCCCTCTGCCATTTCACAGAAATATAGCAACCAGCCATGTCAATAGCCTTCATAAATTACAAAACCACAGCAATCTCAGTCTTTCTTAGTAAACTTTGGTGGTTGGTGGTTGGTGCCAGGGGTGGGCTTCAAAAATTTCAGCAATGGGTTCGCTGCCCCATTGCTGGGTAGGTGTGGCCATGGTGGGTGTGGCCTACTCAGCCTCCTGCACCATGGTGGGGGGGGGGCATTTTTCACCCTCCCCAGGCTCCAGAGGCTTTCCTTCAGCCTCTGGGAGGGCAAAAACTGCTTCCTCTGGACTCCAGGGCCCCCCCTGAGGCCAGAAACAGGCCCGTTTCTGGACTTTAGGAACCTCCGGTAGGCCTGTTTTCCCGCTTCCCCAAGCCTCCATTCGGGCCCTGCATTTACTTGGCGTGATGAATGGGCTGCATGGAGACTCATGGGAGGGGCGGGGTGGGAGCAGCATCCAGGAGTGGGATTTGGGGATTCGCCAAACAGCATAGAATCTTCACTAGAGAATTGCCCAAATTCGTGCAAACCTCCAGCAGCCCACCGCTGTTTGGTGCTGAATAACCATCTCGCCACCTGGTGTCAAAATGGCCAGACTTTCCTTTTGTTGGTTAAACAAAGATTTGCCAAGGCAATTTTTCCAAAGTACTTCCAACACAGCAACATGGCAAGCTTTGCAAATATATATGGTTTCCATAAATTAGTCCAGGCTGACTCTGGCATTGTTATACAGGAAAGAAATGGCCCTGTTAACTTTCAATAGTCTTATTTCAAGCAATGTCAGGAAGGTGTACTGGAACATATTAAAAGCAAGGTTTCTTCTTCAAGGCCTGAAGAAAATAAAATTTATCTCAGAGGCCTGTCTAAAATTCTAAGTAATGTTCTGAAAATTGGGATTAAACAAGAAACGGTGTAGGGTTTCTGCACTGAAGAGAGAAAACAAATCTCTTTAATGAAATCTCTTTAATGGGAGGAAATAGACCTGAGAGCAAAGCATTTGCAACAGCAATAGATTATTCAAAAGACTACAGCATTCATTGCTACTCTTCTGAATAACCAGCTTGTGACCTACTACTTCTGAATACCAGCAGGCCTCCAAATTGCAACTTATTTCAGCAAACAGAACCGGCAGAACTATTGTAAACAAATTTCGTACAACAGAAAAGATGGTTTAAAGCAGAGATGACAATTGGCAGATACATTATTATGACTGAGAATTTTAAAAAGGTGCCTGTTATTCCAGAAACCAACGAAGATACTATGTCAGATTCAAAATACAGTTCTAGCATTGTAATAATAGGTGGTGGTTAGGAAAATTACTGTGTCCTATAATTCAGGAAAATACAGATGTTGAACCAATTGTCATTTCATCTAATGATTTTATGATTTTTCCACTGGTGACACTTACTGACTAATGTCTTGGACTGTTCAGTTAAAACTATCATTCAATCTTAGTGATAGTTTCTATTCTTAGATAAATAATTTCACAAAATATTAACTAACCTGGAAAAATGGAACTTCTGAATTATTTTGAGAGTATAAATGCAGTTTAGAAGATTTTCGGGGACAGCAGCTGAGCAAAGGTTTAAATCTTCTGGTTGATGGTTTTTTCCAAGTTCCATGCAATGAACCAAACAGATCATATCAGTAGTACAAAAATAAAAACAGAATTTAAATTGTGAAAAACAATGGCAATCAAAATGTCCCTAATTCTAAGAACAATTTTATCTTCCCAAAGAAAATAGGCAGCTCCTTCAATATACAGTCTTCCTCCTCCTAGCAATATTTTATGGAAACCCAGGATAAAATAAAAAGAGTACACCAGAATCAGTGTCCCCTGCCAGATAAATCACTAGAAGAGGAACTTCTCAAATGCCCTTTGGATCCTCAATCAATCCAAAGCAAATTTGTTCCTCAGGAACTAGTGACAGAAACTGAAGCCAGTGAAGGTACTTTAATTTATTTGTGTGAATTTGCTCCTGTGCTGATGGACACTAATGTTTCATTGCCTGTTAAAGAGCCAGTTTGATGTACGGTGGTGAAACTGTTGAACTAGAAGCTGGGAGATTGTCAATTCCATTTTTTCTCTTAAGTACAGATGCCAGTAGGGTGACTTCATTTATTATTTCAATTTTGAAGCCATTCCACTCCATACTGTTTCTGATAATTTACACATACAAAATAAAATAAAACAAAAAACATCAAGAGTTGCGGGGAGAAGATAGCTGACTGGAACCAAAACCCTAAAGTCAAGTAGCCAATAACGGACAAGATCCCAATTCTAGTCTGGAGCTTGGGAGAGCTGGGAGCTTCAGGTCTTAAGCAGTTTACGAAGTCAGGGTGGTGGGATCAGTATGAATCTCCAGGAAGATATTATTCCACACAAAAACACACTTCTTATGCCCCTGTTAGATGACATTGCTTAGTATATGTAATCTTCTTATGACTACATTTGGGACCAGAATATCAGTTGTTTAGCAAATATTCTAAATTAAGCAGTCATTAAGGAAGATGCCCACATGATCACTTTGCTCAATGATTGCAGTCCTGGCTCTGTCAGTTGTGATTGTTAAGCAGCCACACAGGTCGTTAAGTGGACAGAGCAAAAGAGCTACCTACCAAGGTGGGGTAGTTTCTTTTAGCTTAACCCATCTCACAGTGTAATTGCTGTGGGGGGAAAGAGATGGGAAAATTATATTCACCTAGAGTTGTACAAGTAAAAGCAGAATATGAATCTAATAAAAATAATAATTGCTGAACAACTAACCAAATAATAGTTGACAGCTAAACAAGTCCTTAACTGACAATGATATGATACTTCAATTAACCTCAATAAAAGAACAAGTCTGAATATACATCTCTTTTTCCCAGCAAAGATGTGGCGTGCTTTCCTGAATGAAGCAAACACAGTATAACACTCAAGATCAAATCATACTGAACCATATCCATTATCATGAACATCATCATCTCTTTTCTCTGAAAAGCATCATGCAAACAAAAATTAATCACGCAATTGTCGATGAAAATCTAGCAGAGAACAAGACTATAAAAGCAACAGAAGTGAAAATACTAAAACAAAATTCATTTGATATGTGGAAAAATCAAGAAGTTTTTTTAAAAAAAATCTTTTTAATAAGTAATATAAACCCCATACATTTCATCAAAAACTTTATATATAGTCCCAAATATAAAGTCTTTTTAGGGATGATCAGACAGGGAGATGAGGGTCACATATAATCCCAGGCTGCTTTGTGCTGAAGAATTACTGAAAATTGATGGCAGGTTTTCTAGCCATTTGTGATGGAAAAGGCATGAAAAATATAGCTCTAAAATAGAATTAATTAAAACTCCACCCCCAACCTCCTGAACATCTGAGGGAAAAGAACAATGGACATGATACTCTTTCATCCACTTTGCATCTTCTTCCTCCTCACTGTAGCTCCATCTGCCTTGAACATTGTTAAATGTACTCCCTACCACATCCTGCCTCTCTCCACACTCTACAGCCACATTTATGCTAAATGCTCTTTTATTTTTGAGTTTTCTCAAGGGCATACAAATAGTAGGAAGCAGCTCTCATGGTGCTCATAGTCTCAGGAGGCTTCAGGTTTACCGCATCCCTGATCAACCTGATCATGCAAGACTCCAACAGACACTGTAGCCCAATGTGGGAGGGAGGGAAAGTGAGGGAGAAGCCACTGGCAGTGCTGTTCTTATTCCACCCTCTCCTCACTTCTGCTTCTAATGCAGTGGTGGGATTCAAAAAAAATTATTACTGGTTCTGTGGATGCGGCTTGGTGGATGTGGCTTGGCTTGGTGGGCATGGCTTGGTGGGCACGGCAGGCGGAGGATACTGTAAAATCTCCATTCCCATCCCACTCCAGGGGAAAGATATTGTAAAATCCCCATTTCCTCCTGATCAGCTGGGACTCGGGAGGCAGAGAATAGATGGGGGCGGGGCCAGTCAGAGGTGGTATTTACCAGTTCTCCGAACTACTCAAAATTTCCACTATTGGTTCTCCAGAACTGGTCAGACCCTGCTGAATACCACCTCTAATGTACACACTGCTCTGTATTATGCTTCCTTGGATGTTTCAGTGTCAACTAAATTTTATATAAAACCAAACATGCCAACTCTATCCTGAATTGTGTATCCTAAATTGTAAAGGGAAGAAAAAGCAGGGTGTTCTCACAATTTGCCTTTGTTTTGTAATGTATACATTGGCAGCTTTCAAAAATGGTAAGTGCCTTCACTGCTAGCTCGGAAGCTCACATCCTCAAAGAGAACAGTTAGTGTATCTTTTACTGGATTAGAAAGTAACATCAGGCACATAACACAAGGAGCTTGCACCAGTATTTAAACACTTGAATGATATTGCTGGTAGTTCATTGTTTGCATAAGTCTAAGCAAACAGTGACTAATCAAGAGTTAGTAGAGATTCTCCACAGAATATCCACCAATAGTGAGAATATTGGCAGCATAGATGAAAAGGAATCTATGTCACAGGATGTTCCTTTGTGGCTACACGGATATGCACAACCTGAGTATCCAGACTTTGAAAACAATGGGCTTTAGCTTTCAGATACAAGTAAAATTTATTACAGCATATAATTGTTCTTATGCCAAAAAAAAGGAGAAAATGTTGAAATGTGTAACCGAAGACAAATAAAGTTAACGATTAATTTTAATTCAATATATTACAGGTAAGGAAATGGAAATCCAATTTATTTGATCCTGGCCCTACCCAGTAATTTTCAAACTCAGGCACTCAGCAGGGCATTCAAAGATTAAGCATAGCACTCTTGATCTAGAAAAAGATGTATAGCCCATGCCTTAGCAAAAGCAGTAAGTAAATTAGCACACAACAAAGCAGTATGTAAAAAGCTGGTTTCTATCAGCTTCTGCTCATGATAGAGCATGATATGCAAGAAGAAAAAGAGTGTATCTTTGATAGCTGGTGTTAGCAAAAAAAATAATCCATAGCCTTAAGAACTCCTTTTTCATCCTTTGGAACGAAATAGACCTTTCTTTTCAACTATAAGCACAATAGTTGATCTGGACAGATCAGATAAAAAGATTTTTGCTCTTTTAATACAGAATTTGAGATAAGAGTCATGGATAAATTCAAAAGTCTAGTGATTTTAGAAGAACCTGGGAGGTAGAAAGTCTTCAGTGTGTATCTGTTGCCTGATATCTGCATCTTCAAATAGGTTTTGTGTGGTAGAAAAACAACTCCAGGTCCAAGATCACCAAATAACTATTTAATTGTTCCAAGTGAAGAATCGAGAGCTAGTAAATTATTCCCTGTAGAAAAGTCAAGAAGTGACGAGAATATTGGCAGAAAAAAAGGACTTCATAGCATGTCCTTCAGTCGGGCAAATGCATATATCCAATCACATCTGAAAAAATATCATCATTGATGTTGAATACTAGCGCGGGAAATCCAAGCGCGGGAATAAAGGACTCCCTTCTGATTGGTTCCCGGGCGGAGCCGGTTCAATCCTCGCCCCGATTGGTCGAGCTACTCGACACCCCATTGGCTCCTCGTTCAAACCCGCAGGTATAAATGTTTGGCGCGAACCACGCCACGTAGTATCGTAGTCACTCTGTTTTAAATAAAGGTTGCTGTTTTGCATACCCGCTCTGTCGCGTCCCTTCCCTTCGCTCCAAGATGCAAAACTGGCGACGAAGGTGGGATGCCGATTCCCGCGACCACGGAGAAGAACAAGCCAGCTGCCACCGCGTCTGAACCAGCACGAACGCTATCCTCAGGCTGAGAACTCCGGCAGCGAACGCAAAATTTTCTCCGCCCTCTTCCTCCCCCCCCTCTCTGGCTCCTCACCACGATGGCATCAGCGCTTCCTCCTTTCGCGCCATTCGGATCCGCCGGAGAATCATGGGACGGCTTCATGGAGCGTTTCGAGTGCTACTTAATCGCATCGAAGAACCAGGCACAGACCGACGAGGAGAAATGCAGCTTCTTCTTGTCCTGCTGTGAGCCTTCCATGTTCGCCTCTGCGAGAGCCCTGGCCGCCCCGAGGCCAGCCTACAAACTTGGGTGGGACGAGCTGATGTCCAGGCTGAGGAACCACTATGCTCCCTCACCCTCTCTGATCGCACGCCGCTTCACCTTCCGTCGCCGAGTGCAGAAGCCCAACGAATCCATCAGCCAGTTTCTAGAGGTTTTGCGCACAGTGGCCGCCCAGTGCGATTTTGCAGACCTGGAGGAGAACCTCGTGGAGCAGTTTGTATGCGGGGTCCGCGACGTGCATTTGCGCAGCCGCATGCTCCGGAACCACAAAATCACCTTGGTGCAAGCCGTGGAGACCGCGCGAGCAGCGGAGCTCTCCGAACAATCCACGGCCGACATCGAACGCCTCCAGCTGAAAACCCCCGCGCAAACCACCGCGGGGCCTTCCACCCAGACGAACCTCGTCGACGACCTCTCTCCTGCTGAAGACGAGGAGGAGGAAACCGTCGGACAAATGAGGACGCAGCCGAAGCGGAGGCCACACCAGCAACCACCGACGCCCGCTCAGCCAGTCTCAAACGCACCTTGCCGCGGATGCGGCGGCCGCCACAGCCGCGCATCCTGCCCGTTCCGTTCTGCCGTCTGCCGCCGCTGCCGAGGAGAAGGACACCTCGCCAGGGTCTGTCGGGCTCTCGTGCCAGCCCCATCGTTCATGCAGCCCAGCGACCAGCGCCAGGCACCGCAACGCCGCCAACAGCCACGTCCTGCGAGGCGAGCTGAGGACTGCCACTCAACCTACCAGCCCTCCGGCGCCGACTGCGTGGTCTACCAGGCTTCCCACGTTCCCGCCGGCGATCGCAAAATCAGCACCGCCGTCCGACTCGAAGGTCAGCTTTGTCGAATGGAGGTGGACTCCGGGTCTTCCCGTTCTCTCCTATCTTGGACCTTGTTTTCCCGCCTTTGTCCCGGAGTTCCCCAGAGCAAATTGCGCCCCGTCGGGGTCTCCCTCCTAGACTACCAGGGAAATGGGATCCCCACGGCAGGAATATTCCACATCCAGGTGGAATACGGAGACTTTAAGGGGAAACTCCCAGTTCTAATCGTCAGGAACGATCTGCCCGCTCTCCTTGGGTTGGATTGGTTTCCCGCCTTGGGCCTCACCATAGAGGGGGTGCACAGGGTAGTCCCCCTCACCGTAGATAGCGTTCTAGATGAGTTCACAGATGTGTTCGATGGGAAGTTGGGCTGTTATAAGGGCACCCCCATTTCCCTCTGCCTCGATCCCCAGGTCGCTCCCATTAGGCTGAAGGCACGCAGGGTCCCCTTCGCATTGAGAGCAAAGGTAGACGCCGAACTTGATAAGCTTATAGAGCAGGGGGTAATCGAGCCCGTAGATCACGCCTGTTGGGAAACCCCCATAGTCCTCCCGATCAAACCCGACGGATCGGTGAGAATATGTGCCGACTATAAGTCGACCATCAATTTGGCCCTGCAGGCAAATCCATATCCGGTTCCCGTAGTGCAACACCTACTCCACTCCTTAGGGCAAGGCCGCATTTTCGCCAAGCTAGATATGGCACAGGCCTACCAGCAGCTTCCCGTAGACGACGATGCGGCTACAGCCCAGACCATCGTCACCCACCGCGGGGCCTTCCGTTGCCGCCGCCTCCAATTCGGCGTTTCGGTTGCTCCGGGAATTTTTCAGAGCCTCATGGAGCGGTTGCTCCACGGGCTCCCAGGCGTCGTTCCCTACTTCGACGACGTCCTGGTCGCAGCCCCCAGCCACTCGGAACTCCTGAAAATACTGCGGGAGGTTCTCACACGTTTTAGGGAGGCAGGACTGAAACTAAAGCGCAGCAAATGCGAAATTGCTGTTCCCAAAGTAGAATTCTTGGGGTTCCTCATCGATGCCCAAGGCATCCACCCCACTCCCTCCAAAGTTGCCGCCATCAAAAACGCACCTGCACCCACCTCTAGGGCGGAATTGCAGGCGTTCCTGGGGCTTTTAAACTTCTACGCCCCTTTTATTCCCCATAAGGCGTCGCTAGCTGAGCCACTACACCGACTGTTTGACCGGTCAGCGGCCTGGCAATGGGGTAACCGTGAAGCGCACGCGTTCGCGGCTATAAAAGACATTTTGACCTCGTCGGCAGTCCTAATTCAATATAGCGATAGGATACCTCTAGTTCTGACTTGCGACGCCTCTCCCTATGGCATAGGGGCGGTCCTGAGCCATGCCCTCCCGAACGGCTCAGAGGCCCCCATAGCTTTCTATTCCCGGACACTCTCCTCCACGGAGCGGAACTACAGCCAAATCGATAAGGAAGCCCTGGCTGCAGTGTCCGGCATTAAGCGGTTCCATGACTACCTCTATGGTAGGAATTTCACCCTTGTCACGGATCACAAGCCGCTCCTGGGGCTACTGGCAGGCGACAAGCCAACCCCCCCATTTTGTCTCCCCGCATGACACGCTGGACGGAGTTCTTAACGGCGTATTCGTATACGCTGTTATACCGTCCGGGTAAGCAGCTAGGGCACGCAGACGCCCTGAGCCGTTGCCCTTTGCCAGAGACGGACACAGCCCACGTGCCCGCTCTCTCTATTTTGTCCATCGCCGAATCCGACCTCCCCGTCTCTGCCGCGGACGTCGCAGCTTGCACAAAGGCTGACCCCGTCCTATCCCAAGTAGCTTCATGGGTTTTGAGGGGTTGGCCCGCGGAAAAGGTAGCGGAAGGATTCCGACCATTTAAAGCACGACAAGCCGAACTCGCCCTTCACGGGGGTTGTCTTGTCTGGGGGGATAGGGTAGTGATCCCCACAGCCCTGCGGGCACGAATCCTGCCCGCACTCCACAAAAACCACCCAGGCATAGCGCGAATGAAAGCCTTAGCCCGTAGCTATGTGTGGTGGCCCTTGCTAGATTCGGAAATTGCAGAGTACGTAGGCCGATGCAGGATCTGCCAAAACTCTAGGCCGAATCCCCCCACAGCCGCCCCTCGTGAGTGGGAAATCCCTAGAGGCCCATGGTCCCGTTTACACATTGACTTTGCCGGCCCCTTCCACGGCCGAAACTTCATGATAGTAGTCGATGCTTACTCCAAGTGGGTGGAGCTGGTAATCATGACCTCCACCACAGCAGAGAGTACAGTGAGGGCCCTTCGTAAGATGTTCGCCACCCATGGGTTACCGGATGTGATAGTCTCAGACAATGGGCCCCAGTTTACCTCCACCACGTTCCAAGAATTCCTGGCCGAACAAGGAATCAGACACGCAGCCACCGCCCCTTATCACCCAGCTAGTAACGGCCGGGCGGAGCGCGCAGTTCGCTCAGCCAAAGAAGCTTTGGGCCGCATGGACCAGGGCGACTGGCAAGAAAGAGTGGCGGCTTACCTCTTGAGCCAGCACTCCATACCCTGCCCAACGACTAATAAAAGTCCCGCGGAGCTCTTGATGGGTAGGAGATTGCGAACCCCCCTAGACAGGCTCCATCCACTTTACGCAGGGGATCTGCCGAGCAACCTGGGGGCCCTCCCTTCCCACGCGTTTAAGTTAGGGGATCCTGTATGGGCCCGCTCCTTCTCTGGGGATCCACGGTGGGTTCCCGCAACCATCACAGCTCTGACTGGCCCCTGTTCCTTCAGGGTCGGCCTGGCCGACGGAACACAATGGAGGCGCCACGTGGACCAGTTAAGGCGACGCCTCCCCGCGGAAACAGACGGCCCGAGCCTCTCAGACACCCGCTCTCAGCATGAGCCACCCTCGATGACCTTCCCCCCAACGGACCGCCTCCACCCGGGGAACGGGGGACAAGCCGATACGAACTTTTCGGACAGACGCGCCTCACCCGGCTACTCCCTTCCTCGAAGCCCTTATCGAGACTCTGAACCTACACCCCAACCAGACTGCACGGGGCCACTGTCGGACACTCCTGTTGCCACGGAGACGCCACCCTGGGCAAATGGACATCGGGCACGGGGCCCGGGGCCAGCGCCATCTCACGGGACCGCGTCGCAGATTCACCGCCCCGCCACGGACACACCTCCGCCGGCGGTTCCCCCCCCGACGACAACCGCCGGGGAACCACGAAGGTCGGGACGAGAACGTCACCGTCCCACCTACTTACAAGACTATGTTTGCCCTTCCTAAGGGAACACTTTGACTAGGGGGGGAGGGGTGTTGAATACTAGCGCGGGAAATCCAAGTGCGGGAATAAAGGACTCCCTTCTGATTGGTTCCCGGGCGGAGCCGGTTCAATCCTCGCCCCGATTGGTCGAGCTACTCGACACCCCATTGGCTCCTCGTTCAAACCCGCAGGTATAAATTTTTGGCGCGAACCACGCCACGTAGTATCGTAGTCACTCTGTTTTAAATAAAGGTTGCTGTTTTGCATACCCGCTCTGTCGCGTCCCTTCCCTTCGCTCCAAGATGCAAAAATTGACTAACTTGAGCAATGGGAAATCAGATATGTGTATATGAATTATTTCTTTCATAATGAGAATTATGTGAATAAAATAAAATTGTCCATTTTCTGAAAGAATTGGGTAGAAGAAATGTATGCCTTTGAACTAGTTTCAGATTACCATTTACTTAGATTTACTAAGACTGCAATATGTTTAGGATGAACTTTTCATAATCCCAATTGTTGGTAGGGAACTCTGTAGTAGTAGTAGTTAATAATTTTCCTTTATTAATCATAAGATGTACCTTAGCAAGCAGAGAAATTACCTGCAGGGTTCGTGAAAAGATAAAGTTCAGCTTATTAGCACAGAGTCTAGCAGCAATTATATGAACAAACAGAACAGGGATGTGTAAATAGTAGTCCAAGTGCATCTTAAAGGGCTGAATGGGGAGTGAAATTGGCCTGTCATTATGGCACTGTCTCTTGGAAAATGAATGCTAAAACAGAGGATGACTAAGAATTAAATGGGAGCTAAATTAGAGTAAATGGATACTGATGGTTTGGATCAGCTCCCTCCCTCCTCAAAATTAGTGAAGCTAATTCACTCATTAGGCTCTTAGTATATCGTTATGGCAAGGACATGTAACTTTCTGTAGGCCAAATTTCCTCTTAGTCTCTGAGTTGCTCATTGGGATGCATTCATAGACAAACACAGAGTGAGTTGGGCTAAAAAATATGTATTGAATTTCATTTATCTTTACACAAAATGTTAATTAATTTGTAAATACAATTATTCATTATATTAGTCCCTGAGATGCTCATTGGGGTGTGTTCTCCAAATCACAAAAAAACATAAAGTGAGTTGGCCTAAAACAATGTGTTGAATTTCACTTATCTTTACACCTAATGTTAATTAATTTGTAATTACAACTTTTCATTATATTTTAATAATCTTCCTCTTGGCCATATTAAAAATAATAGCTTAGTGACATTTTAGAAAGATATTATCTCAGGCTTTGGGAGAAATACATAAAGCTCTGAAGCTTCAGATATGGCTTATTGCTATTCCCACCTAAGTCTATATAATCAGCCCAGTGCGGCCCACAGTATGCCTGTTCTTGCCAAAATATATTTAACTTAGGCAGAAAAGTGAGAGTCATAATTCTAACCAACTTTAATTGGGCTCATCCTTGACTTTAAGAATGGTCATTTTGTGGAGCTGTAGCATAAACCAACTTGTTGCTCACAATCATCATCAGTTAGCCCAAGGAAAAAACCAATGAATAATAGGAACAAGAACCTAGTCAATCATGGTAGAACCTTAATAGTGATTTCTGTAAGCAACTGGAGTGACTTATGAGCAAGCTTGTTCATTGCTTTCTTTCTTTTATATTTTCAGAGAAAAGAGTCATAACACTTCAAATCAGATCAGTCCCAGAACATGACTTAATTACAGATTCTCCAAATTACAATTTATCATCCATAAAAGTCCTTGACAGAAAAAGAAAACCAAGGACAAATATTTCTCTAGAGGACCATAGCTTAGCATGACTATCTTAATGGCTTTAAAAGAAAAGTGAATTAGTAATTATTTCAAATTGTTCAGCTACTTTTTAAAGATTTTGAACAAAAGGATCATTTTGGATAGTTTGCTCAAGCAGATTCCTGGAGCAAAACAATGTTTGTGAAAATAACCTGAAGGAGAATCTAGATGTTTTAATTGATATAAACCACTTTGGGAAAATTAATTTTCTGAGATATAAAATGAAAACATTAAATAAGCCATGGTGGCACAGTGGTTAGAGTGCAGTACTGCAGGCTACTTCTGCTGACTGCCAGCTGCCTGCAATTTGGCAATTCAAATCTCATCAGGCTCAAGTTTGACTGAGCCTTCCAGCCTTCCGAGGTGGGTAAAATGAGGACCCAAATATGATGACTCTGTAAACTGCTTAGAGAGGGCTGTAAAACGCTGTAAAGTGGTATATGTCTAAGTGCTGTTGCTATAATAGCTATAATATAACCAGGTATTGTAGTTTTTGCCATTGAATTTTAATGGTATGTCTTTGGTATGTTGAAGGTTATAGATCGAGCACTAGAGGTACACACAGCTATGGGCTGTCCACCCCTAGAAAACTACAGTACCTAGTTGTATTATTGCTATTATAGCAACAGCACAGTGCTTTTCAAGGGAACTTTTACCCTTCAGAATTAAAAATGAAAATAGTACCAGGAAGGCAGTAGGAGTCAATGCCTGAAAAATGACTAGAATTTGCACTTGAGCTCACTGCTTTAACACTGAAAACTGGCTGCATTAATTAGGACAGATTTATGGGGTTTGGCCGGATAGGTTTAAGAGTGAGAATAGAAGCATTTTCCCTCCTAGAGGCCTTCTGGCCTCATTCTTCGGTCAAATCAAAAACACGAAATCAATTTACATAAAAGGACTCACATGAATTCTTCCGTTGAAAACTGTTTTATTTCATTTTCCTTTTCCTTTTTATACAATCACTTAAATACTGTGCAATTAAGAAAGCAATAAACACAACTCATAACACTTCTATCCTCCATACACCCTTTCTTCTCCCCCTCCAACTTTCATTTCTCCCCTCCAGCATTCCCCTCTTCTACTTCCCCTCCCCCTCAGACATTCCTTTCTCCCCTTCCCTCCATCTCACCCTCCTTACATTCCCCTCTCACTCCCTCTTAACTCCTCCCTCTTCTTTCCCTCTACTCCTCACTTCGGTGTATTTCTACTATTCATTAATCTATTCATTTTGTAATTTACACTAAAATTATAAGAAAAGAAAAAAAAAGGAAAATAAAAGGAAAAGAGAAAAAAAAAGAAAAAAGAGCAACAGTATACAAGTGCATTCATTGTTTTGAAAATTGATTCTATATTTCCACCCTCCCACCCTCCCACCCCCCCGTGAACCCCCCTCCCTAGCCCCCATCCGACTTCCCAGGTCCCATTCCTGACATAACTCTTTATCAAGCACAGTCTGGAGTATATTAAAACCAATTAGATTAGAATAAAAAATAAAAAATAAAGGAAAAAAGAAAGGAATAATAAAATAAAATTAAAAAACCCAAAAAAAGAAAAAAAAGAGAAAAATCAATAAACTCTCTACCTTAAGCTCAGCTTCCCATCATTATTAAAACTTAAGTGGTGTGCATCATTCCTAATCTCAATTAATTTATTACTTGCAGGATTTCAAACTATGTTGAAACCAAGTGAGTTAATCAAATAAAATTCTACTCTAGCTAGGGGCCTTATCTCTTTATCTAAATATGCGTACCTTTAATTTGTCCCTTTTACCTTCTTCTCTATAAAGCAATTTAAACACCTCAAATATTTCTCTCGGTTTTCATTCCAACTCCTCTCATCCTGCCTCTACCCGTGTCCATATATATATTTTATTATCATCCGTACTC
The DNA here is from genome assembly GCF_051295495.1 of Thamnophis sirtalis. NCBI lineage: Eukaryota > Metazoa > Chordata > Lepidosauria > Squamata > Natricidae > Thamnophis > Thamnophis sirtalis. Next base: position 34,116,893 of record NW_028261381.1, read on the forward strand.
CTCTCATATTTGCTCCACCTTCCTTCAAACTCCCTGAGTATCTCCTCCCAAACATTATATTCAAATAAGAATTTCTATAAAAATCAACATACTTTCTGGCTCAAAATGAGCTCTAATTAAACCTTCACTACCCTCCCGTCTGCACCACCCTTCCCAACTCCATTCAACCTAAACCACAATCCAAAAGCATCACAATCTCCGCCCTCCTCACCCTAGAGAATAAAACATAAACAACTTATATAAAAATTCAAAATTATCAAGTCTTTTTCAAGTCCCATACAGTATATTTTCCGAGGAAATCAGCATCATTTCTTTCAGCCTTAATGTCTCTTCATCGGTATACCACTATACCATTTTATACAAGACAGAGTCACAAAGTATTATTCAGGTTAAAGTTAAGCAAATGTTTTGGAAGCATAACTAAATCCTTGTTCTCTGCTCTTCTGCCCTTCCGGAGGGGAAAAACGATACCTCCCGCCTTGTAGTTGTGTGTTTGGTTGTTTCTCTTCTACTTCTCCTTGTCTTTCTCCAGGTCTGGGTAATTCAGGAAGTCCCGCCTTTAGGATCTTGTAGTAAAAGTCTCGAGCTTCACAAACTGAATTGAGACGATGTTTTTGATCATCAAGTGTAACTGTAATACCAAATGGCACCTCCCATCTGTACTGTATTTGATTATTTCTGAGTTCTTTAGTTAGGAAAACATAGTCTCTCCTGGCTCTTAACATTTGGGGTGGTATTTCTTTAAAAACGATCAAGTCCTGTCCATCAATTCGCAGCCTGTTATTGTAAAACTCTTGCAGTATCGCGTTTCTGGATTCTTTTGTGGCAAAATATATAATTATATCTCTCGGAAGCTGTCTCTGTTTTGCTGCCCACGAATTATGGCGGTAATTTTTTTGGATCTGCCAATCAAAGTTGAGTCCCGGACTTCCCACCAAACGACTGAAAGCCTCAAAAAAGGTCTGCTTCAAATTCTCCTGTTCGTTTTCACGCAATCCCCTAACTCTTATTGCAAACGCAGTCTTTTTATAGTTTGTCATAACAAGTTGTCTCTCTGCCTTTTCAACTTCCTGTTGCAACATTTCAATTTTAGATGTCAGATTAGAATTGGCTTCTTCCAAAAGTTCCAGTTTATCCTCCATTCCTGCAATATAATCTGTCATCACAGTTATAACCCCGATGGTATCCTCCTTTGTTTGAGCAATCTTGGCATCAAGTTTATCACATAATTCCGAAATAAATTGCTTCATTTCCTCTCTAAATTCTCTAAGAGTTTCAAAAAGAAATTCTTTCGTTAACAAATCTCCAGTAGGGGGCATAGAAGGCAAAGACTGTGGCTTTATAGCGATTACTTGGGATGTATTATTAAAAAAACGCTTAGATTGCTTTGACTTAGGAGCCATTATAAAAGAAAAAAAGAGAACAAATAAAGTCTCTGGGCACCTTGATTTAAAATAAAATACTTTCAGTAAACTTTGGCAATTAATAAAGAGAGGTCTTCAGGAAAACAGGGCTAATTAAATATATCATGTATCAACTGCGAAAGCTATAAAATCGCCATTTTAAAAAGCAGTTAAACAAAGGATTTTTTTGTAAAATTGAAGCTGGTATTTTGAATAATAATAAACAAAAAGGTTCTCAGGAATGGTCGCTGCTCGAATCGATTTTAAATAGCTTAGATTTGTTCTGAGGGGGGAGGACGACCTGCCTTGAGCTGAAAAAAACAGCTGAGAAGATCTGGCTGGAGTAAAAAAAAAAAACTCAGCTTTTGTTGAACCTCTTCTCCATTCACAGCGAAAAACAAAAGGCTGTGAACTACAAAGAGATTCTAACGACTGAGTTCCTCCCTGCCCCTTTCTTGCCTGAAAGGAGAGATATCTATAGATTTTTTAGAACTCTGAGGGCAGCTCCTTTGAGCCACCGGCGACGGCAGGCTCCTCCCCCGGAAGTCACATGAATCCTTCATTACTGATAATAGCTGGAATCAGAAGAAAAGATAGAAAAGAGGGTAGAAGCAATAAAGTCTCTTAGATGGTCAAGGTTAAAGGTTCTGCTAGTGGTATCATCAGGGATGCTGTGGTTCATTGGCTAAGATACTGAGCTTGTCAATCAGAAGGTTGGCAGTTTGAATTCCTAGCGCTGCATAACGGAGTGAGCTCCCATTATTTTCCCAGCTTCTGCCAACCTAGCAGTTCAAAAGCATGTAAAAATGTAAATAGAAAAATAGGAACCACTTTTGATGAGAAGATAACAGCATTCCGTGTGCCTTTGGTGTTTAGTCATGCTGGCCACATGACCATGAAGATGTCTTCAGACAGCGCTGGCTCTTCGGCTTTGAAATGGAGATGAGCACTGCCCCCTAGAGTCGGGAACGACTAGCATATATGTGCAAGAAGAACCTTTATGTTTACCTTTAGTGGTATCAGCAGCAGCAGCACCAACGTTTCTACCTTGACTTTTCTTGTTTTTTCTCAAGACAACATATACAGTATATACAATGCTCTTATCTAGTGTTTCCGAACAACAATCCTGTAAGGTAGGTTGCACTAACAGATCGCAATGGACCCAAAGCCCCCCAGGGAGCTCTCGATCAAGTAAAATGTGGATTTGGGTCTCTCCAGTCCAAAGCCAGCACTTTAACTATATTACACTGGCTGACATAATCTTACATGAACGACAAATGAACAGAGCAATATACAGTATGTCTCCATGGATGCTTTCAGAGAGGCAGTTTTCACTGCTCTTAATATTTTTTAAAAAGTACTTTTGTGCAAGTCTGTGATCTTTTCCTCTTTCATGCATTTTCTGTGGTAAGGGGGGGGGAGGGAGAAGTGGTTGGAAAATATGAAAGGGTTCTAAAGGCAAATGGCATTAAACACTGTAAAATTCTGTGAATCAGACAGAAAGCCTCAACTAGAAGTGCTCCATTTTAAAATAAAATCGCTGGGATCATAAGCTATATCAATTAAGAAAGATAATGGAAAGAAGGTTTTACTTTTACTTCTGTTTCCCTCCCACCGCAAGTGCTGTAACCAGCACCTCACCAAAACACACACAAACAGACAAACAGACAACACACACACACAATTTCAAGAAATAGGAAGAAAGAATTCACCTGCTGAGAGAATAGGAAATGGGGCTTGAAGTCTAACTTAGAACAAGTCTCACTGTCCCTCAAGGATTTTTCACATTCCTTTGGGAAGGTGTTCTGGCTTTCTAAGAAAATATTTTAGGGATGCAAGACAACGCACAGAAGAGGATGGCAACAGTGCCATCTGCACACATCCTTTTGTGTGGTTCTTTAAACAGAAACTAAGTCTAAGGGTGAATTATGGAGGCGGCTAAATTTATAGAAGCATCAGTTATTTTAATCTGTTATTTTATTTATTATATATTTACCAGCTTTATATCCCTCTTTGTTGTGGAGCTAATGTTCCTACCTCCAGTGGGCTGACTGCGCTATGAGAAAGTGAATATGAATTTCCAGGTTTAATAAGTTTAACTGTTATCCCACACGTATGCTCACATTTTACAGTATATGGCTATAAGGAAAGAGCATATGTTATGCTTTTGTTTTATATTCATTGATTCTGTGTGATTCTATTCTTTCTTCATCCAGTTTATTTCATCTGTAAAAATATGTTCAAATCATGCTCAGAAATCTAAAAATTCTATTAAATATTCCTAATGTTGCATGTACTTCTAAGAAAATAATATACAAACTATTTCTGAAGAGGTGTTTTGTTTTAGCTGTTATCATAATTATACTCTTTTGAAAGCTTATTGCACTTGTTTTATGTGTTTTATTCTCTTCCTTAATCATCAGATTTACAATTATCTTGGCAAAAATCTGGTTACATAAGGTCATAAGGTCAAAGAAGGTCAGGTCATAAATTTATTGTTAACTAGAAGTTAACCCGGTGTTGCCCGGGTATTTGTTTATCCCAATCCTGTATTAGACATTCACAAATGTCCGGACCAAACTAAATTTCTAATGTTGGACTTTCCCCCTTACCAGAGGGAACCCCCCTTATGGAGTATTGTGAAGCCATTACCATGGCAACTTCACTGTGCTGTACAGTAGAAGCCGTTGTAAGGCACAACAGGCTGTATCTTACACCAAGGGGTGTTAGGGGTGTCTTACCCTCCCCACACAGTACTTGTTTCCAGAGAGTCATCTGTGTACCATCTGTGTACCACACACATGCACACACACATTTTTTAATATATAGATAGATAAGCCATAGGGCACTTTGCAAAAGAGTGGCCTAAATTGTCCCTGTTGTTCTCATTTGGGTATTAGGGAACACTTTCATAAGAAGCAGTCTTCCAGGTGAGCTCTGCAACCCACCTCACCTCACTGTCACAATCCTTGGACTAATTTTCTTCCAGTTCAGCATCATCTTCATGAGGATGCACAAACTTTTTTTTTCCAAATTGTAATATTGAAGCTCCATGGAATTTTGAGGCCAAGCCAGTCATTTCCCCATTAGTAGGATCTCCTGGGTGTTCACAGGGCAGAAGGCAATTTGTTTGTTTGCTTATCACAATGAAAACTAGTAGGACCAAAGAAGGATACTGAGTAAGATAGCCTTTCAGGGTATTTTTTCACTTCCCCATCAGTTGACTGAAGAAGTGCTGGTTGGTTGATCTGGAGTTATTCCTAGGCCAATATAAAAGTGGTTCTGGGTATTTGGGAACACAGGATAGTTTTAATGGCAGTTCTGTAAAACTTAGATATCTAAGTTACTTTTTAACACACACACACACACACACACACAAATAAGAACTGCCAATTACTAGGGAAACAAAAACTACATTTTAAATTCAAATATAATTTCATATACATATACATCAGGGATGGGTTTCAAATTTTTTTAGAACCTATTCTGTGGGTGTGGCCTATTTTGTGGGTGTGGCTTGGCGGTCATGTGACCTGGTGGGTATGGCCAATTTGACATCACTAATGCACACTCAGTCTCATGAAACCCCCAAGCCATGCCCACGGTGGCAAACATTTTTGGGGACTCCAATGGAAGGAGGGGACGAGAGAGGGGAAAACTTCCAAAAATAGACAACTGGAGGATTAAGGGCCGAAAATAGGGAGTCCGAAGAAGGCAGAACAGAGGGAAATCCAGGAGAAAGCTATCACAGGCTGGGAAAAGAACTTGGGAGATCGGAGGAGGGAGGACAGAGAGGAATCTAGTAGAAAGCTATCAATAGCAGTAGACTTATATACCGCTTCATAGGGCTTTCAGCCCTCTCTAAGCGGTTTACAGAGAGTCAGCATATTGCCCCCAACAATCTGGGTCCTCATTTTACCCACCTCGGAAGGATGGAAGGCTGAGTCAACCCTGAGCCGGTGAGATTTGAACCGCTGAACTGCTGATCTAGCAGTAGCCTGCAGTGCTGCATTTAACCACTGCGCCACCTCGGCTCTTTCTGGGACCACATGCTGGGACCAGTGAATGAGGCAGAAGGAGAATGAAAGGCGATAGTGTAGCCTAGGGCAAAGGAGCCTGCAGCCTCCTTCATTCACACATTCGGGCAATTGCGGTGGGGGGGGCTTCTCGCACGCCTTCGGAGAAAGAAAGAAAGTGTGCAAAAAAGCCGTTTGAATGAAGGAGGCTGCAGGCTCCTTTGCCCTTGGCTATGTGATCTCCTTTCGTTCTCTGCTACCCTAACGAGTGAATGAGGCAGATGGAGAATGAAAGGAGATCACATCAGGTGGGGGGGGAGTGAGCGAGGGGAGGGCAGCCGGGAGGCAGCATTCCGGTACTGTGCCACCGGATGAACAGGTTCTAAAACGTACGCTGAATTTCACTAACGGGTTCTAGCGTACCAGTTAGAACTGGCTGAAACCCACCCCTGATATACATATACATATACATATACATATACATATACATATACATATACATATACATATACATATACATATACATATACATATACATATACATATACATATACATATACATATACATATACATATACATATACATATACTTATACATATACATATACTTATACTTATACTTATACATATACATATACATATACATATACATATACATATACATATACATATACATATACATATACATATACATATACATATACATATACATATACATCAGGGCTGGGTTTCAACCGGTTCGCACCGGTCCCTGCGATCCGGTTGGTCGCCGAACCCGGAAGTAAGTAACTTCCGGGAACGGCGAAGCCCCCCCCCCCGCGCCCGCGCGCGCCTGCACACCCGCGCCCACTCCTTACCTGGTTTTTTTGAATTTCACGCTTTCCACGCATGCGCAGAACGCCTGCGCGATCCTCCAGGAGCAGCTGGAGCATCGCGAAGACGCTAATACGCATGCGCGCACCGCGTGCGTGCGCGAGGACGCCGCGTGCGTGCGTGAGGACGCCGCCGGCCTCGTTCCAACCGATCCGGTTGGAACGGGGCGAGAAACCCACCCCTGATATACATATACATATACATATACATATACATATACATATACATATACATATACATCTGTATGCATACTATATGCACATACATATATTCATATACATTTGAAATTCAATGAAGTGTGAAATATAAGGGATAAAATCTAAGGAATCTAATTTAAATCTAAGGGATAATATATTCTGCTCACCATATTAATTTGCATAGTGTAAAATCATATTAAGTGAGAAGAGATTCAGTTTTCAAGTACCTTTCATGCAAATATTCTCCAATTAGAAAACTGCCTCTCCTTATCTATGTAAGGTTTATTGAGTTCATTTATCTTCTTTTCTTTAAAATTCAAAGATGGTATTGGCAATGATATTTCAAAATGGGGGGGGGGATATTTCTTCCTCCAGTTTTATCCCCACAATGAATCTTAAACATTACACACCTCTTGTCCTGAGAAATGCCAAACAAAAACTCTATCCCATCCAGGTAAGAACTAAATTAGAAATGGCAAAAAGTTCAAAGTAAACTTTAGTTTAGTTTTATATTACTATTTCAGAGGGAAAAATGTAATGGGCAACTTTAGTATTTCACAGGAACCCTATTTGGGCAACATGTTCAATTCAACACTTAAGGAGCGGTGAGCAATCCCTCCACTCTCCAAATCACATGAGTGACATCACTGAAGAACTGGCCCTCAATAGGTACAGCACACGTTTCTGCAATGGAAAATCAGTGCATGCATGCAAAGGCTTCCATGTAATCAGAATACTGCAAGATTGACTTGGTACCAGTTTTTCAGCTGTGGACAATATCACTGTAGTCATGGAGACGGCTCTTCAGCGATGTCACCAGTGGGACTTCTAAAGGGGAGGGGGTTGCCCAACATTCTTCATCTGTTCATTTACATTCACAAATGTCTGACATGAATATAGTTAAATATATAGTCAGTTTTGCCTAAAAAGCCCAAAAATCCACTTACTGCCTAAAGGTAAATAATGATGGAATGTATCAAATGCTTATATTTTTATAAAGCACATATCCTCTCTGTCAAATAGTATGCTTTGTTTATGCATACATTTGCATACGTTTATGCATACATTATGCTGACATTTAATGGAAAGCATTATATTTGCTTGTCTAGTTCTTTTTAAAATCGATGTTTGATTGTGATAATGTTTTGTCTTCCCTGTGCTGTATCTTATTTAATATAAGAATTCATTTTTTCATGCTATTTAAGATGGGGGAGGGAAAGGACAAGGCATCCATTTTGTACTTATAATAACTCTCAGGCATGCTATTTTGTTGCCTGAGACAAAGATCAGGACTCTGTCCATCAATCCCACCTCTGCAACTTAACTTGCCTCGTAAATGTTGCTTCAGTAATAATGATCCTCCTCCATCAAATCTGATTACAAAATCTGAATTAAAAGTGTAGGTCTGATTCTTTGCAATTACAAACATTATCTTTTGAAAATTGGCAGAGAACTATCATTGCCAACACCTCCATTGGAGTTGTTTTTAAAGTGGACATGCTAGAATTGTTTTACCTAAGACATTTTTCTTGCATGTTGTCTCACTAAACACACACACAATTTATATCCTACCTTGGCAGTAGTTCAAGGGAGCTTCTGCCACTTGGATAGGATTTAAAAGAACTTTGGGCTCCATTTAGCATTCTCTAGCTGAGCTATTAATTGCCACATTTCCAAAGTACAGAAAATAATCACCCATAAGAACCAGCTTGCTTCAGCAGAATCAGACAAGTCTGGCATTTTTATTTTTAAAAAATGTGTTGATTACCCAGAATAGTCCCTGATGCAATTTGCCTAACTTTCCCCAAAGCAAAATGAATATTTGAAATATTGTCTTTTATTCAAGAAGGAAGGCACCCCCTTCTCATCTCCAAAGAAGCTACAGAATAGGCAAAACAAAAGCCAAGAGATCACCCTTGAGATGTGGCTTTTTCAGAAGTTGAAGATAACTGTTAGTAAATAGTTAGTGTATCCTATCCAGCTACCATCTATTTTTTACTCCCCCGTCCCATTTCATCTCCTTCTTTCTCTTGTCTATAAACCAAGAGTCTAACAATCGGTTCTCCTTAAGTAGTGCAAAGTGGCTGAATCCCACCACTGACTGACTGACTGACTGAATGAATGAATGAATGAATGAATGAATGAATGAATGAATGAATGAAGCAGAACAAAATTTCAATTTTTAGATAAACTTGCAATCCATAAAATAGTAGAGCCAAATGAAAATAATGTAAACCTGTATTAATAATCCTAATAACACTGACAGAAGATACTTAATATGGTAGGCATTAGATCCTGACTGCAACTATTAAAAGATAATATTTTATCTAGCACTGAAAGCAGCTTCCCTTCTCCCTTCTGGCTTCTATTCCAAAGTGAATGAATTCCAAAGACACTTTCCCATTTCTCTCCATAATGTGCCTCTCCTACCTGTGAGATCCTGAGAGGATGCTCCCCCTGCAGATTCTCATGTGTGGTAGTATGTTCTTGCACAAAGAATAGTAATATTCTTTGATATTCGATATTAATATTCACTGAGCCGCAGTGGCACAGTGGTTAGAGTACAGTACTGCTGACAGCTGGCTGGCTGCCTGCAATTTGGCAGATCGAATCTCACCAGGCTCAAGGTTGACTCAGCCTTCCATCCTTCCGAGGTGGGTAAAATGAGGATCCAGATTGTTGGGGGCAATAGGCTGACTCTGTAAACTGCTTAGAGAGGACTGTAAAAGCACTGCAAAGCGGTATATGAATCTAAGTGACATTGCTAATATATTCCATAATTTGGATATGCAATTGTAACCACAAATCTATGGCTATCATATCAGGACTATAAAAATCTGGATGACAATTTGATAAGATACAAAGATACAGAACACTTTAATTCTTTGCTGTAATTTAGTGATTATCCAGATTTTTGTAGCCCAGATAGGGTACCATTACACAATCCTATATTTGGAGAGAAACTCCATTCAATTCAGTGGGATTTCATTTTGACTGCAATACTCAGTAAGTTTTAGCAAAAGATCTTCTGCCACCTTTAGTCTTTACAAATGTTCTGCAAAAAAATCCCAGATTGTTGTTTTTTAAAAAACCCGGGATGAAAGTAGAACACCATCAAAGAAAAGGAAAATATTATTTTTCTCATTTTTTAACTTCCTATGTTCTATTTCAAATGAAAGTAAGCTAAAAGCATTATGGTTTCAGAGAGTGGGGTAAGTCTATCCATTACGTTAGTGCTCTGAAGGTGATGCTATCAGTTTTATTCTTTAAAAAGCACTACCCTGTATTTTTTTCCAAGTTACTATTAATTTTTGTTATGATGGCAAACATAAGATAGTAGAATTATGTCTGACCATGTTTGTTGTAAAGAAAATGGATTATTGCAAATGGTCACCATGGTTAATGAACATTGTTAAATAAACTTGATTCAAATTTACAATATCATGACCCAGTTACTTTTTTCATCTGAAGTCTTTTTTTTCTTTTTCTTTTTGATAGTTTTTTTTATTTTAAACACATAAACACATCAACAAAAGCAAACACATAACTTAAAAACAACATAGGAACAATAAGTTCCATCATATATCATACAGCAGTTCCGAATTGGTTTCTTTGCAGTTAGTGTTTTCCCTACTATACATTTCCCTCTTTCATTCATAATCTCCTTATTCGTTATCCATTTGTATGTACATTTCTTTATTTATTTAAACTTAGCTACTTATGACCAGATATTATTTACCTATATTATGCTATTTATTTTTACTGTCATTTGTTCTCTTACATACAGATTATAGATATACATCCACATAATTATTCTTTTTCTTTGCCATTCTTATATTATTATTATCCCATTTGGAAGGTTATAAGGTATAGTTTAGAATGCTTTGTTTACCATCCTTCGCACCTGCTAAGATGCCACCTTATTTTCTCTTTCTTTTCCTTTCTCCCTCCCTTCCTTCTCTACTTCCTTCCTTCCTTGTCTCCATCCCCTTCTTCTTTCCCTTATCTCTTCCCTACTCCTACCCTTTTTCTTCTCCTTCCTACCTTCTCTCCTTCTCTTTCTCTTCCTCCCTCCTCTTCTTCTTTTTCTCATCCGAAGTCTTTGATATTTTTCTCCTTTAAAATGTATTAAATATGGAAATTATGCTTTCAGGATAATGCCAAACTTTATGATTCTTTTTTAAAAGCCCAGATTAATAGAGAAATGAGAAAATGCATTTAGAATTGCACACAGATAACCAGTATAAAACAGAAAAAGAACAGTTCATGATTGAATGTTGCAATACTAAGTTGGAAAAAACCATAAAACAATGCTTCAAGAAAGGAAATGCATTTTTACTATAGCTCTGTATCCTTCCAAAATTATTTGGAAGAAATGACCTCATGTAAGCAGAAACACAGCCAGAACCTCTTTCCTATTCATTAAAAAAAGTCTAACTTTTTTAGATTTCCAAGCTAGTCTGAAAATAAAAGATGCCATTACTTCAAACATTAATTTTAATGAGTTCTTTAAAATAGGCTCATGCTGGAGCCTGAAAAATCAGATTTCTTCAAAGAATTAGTCATGTGTGGTGTGAAAGATTTTTAAATATTTTGAAATGTGCACAACCTTAAGTTTTATCACTGTTATACTGCTATATTATATAGTATACAGTACAGAATATGTAAGCCTTGGAGGAAATTCTCTATGCTGAGTGAACACCTTATCATTATTTCACATGGTGGAATTTATAATAAATATATCATTTATTATAGACAATATCTGGCATTTTGCAAAGATGGTGCTGTGTATCTTTAAGAACTCAATCAACATTGCCTTTATTTCAGAATGAAGAAAATCAAAGATCAAGGATATGTGACACAACAGAGAAGAATAGAAGGAAATTAATAAAAATTACTAACTGATCACAAATCCTTCAACAATGTTCTTGATTTGATTTAATGATGCTGTTGCTGGGTTTTGATGCAGTACAGTTCATCCCAGGCTGGCAAGCCACAGCCCATAAGCAACATTAAGTTGATAACCCCCCCTTTTTTTTTGTAAGAGAGTTTTCCTGTCCAGACTGTATATTAGAATTCATGGGCAAATGGCTAGATAATTAGAAGCATGAGTTTGTTCTGGCATTTTTCATAGGGTGACCAGACATCCCGCATCTGGTGGGACAGGCACGCCTTTTCATAATTGTTCCCACGTCCCCGGGCCATTCTAGAAAAACCCCGCTTTATTTTGGGGCTCGCTCACTCCCCCGCCCATCAGCTGCCGCTAGCTCGCTCGTTAGTTCCCCCATCTATTTCTAAAAATCTAAGCCAGCTGAGCCTGGTGCTCACTGATTGGCCTGGACTCCAGCCAATCAGTGAGCTGGCTGGGATGGAAAACTTTAAGCACACTGCGGTGTGCTTAAAGTTTTCCATCCCAGCCAGCTCACTGATTGGCTGGAGTCCGCTTAGCACACCGCGTGAGTCGCAGGAGTCTCCATTTCATTTCGCCTTCACGGCCGTTTCTTTGTTTTGCTGCTTCACTGGTGAGTAACCGGGAATTAGTAACCTGCGCGGGGTTAGTGAAACAGCCGCCGCTGCCCTCCTCCCCTTCCCTGTGCCCGCTCGCCAGCCCGCCCACCCTTGGGCTCCAGGGGCAGCACCTTCCCAGCACTGCCGCTGCCGCCCTGGTTCCTTCGCACCCCTCCCACCCCTCTCCCTCCTCAAACTTCCACGCAAGAGTGGCGGAGCGAACGAGCGGCCATGGCTGTCGTTTTAAACGAGGCTCCGCTCGCTGCTCATCCCGCTCCGAGCCGCCAAGCCGGGAAAGGGGCGCTTTGGCAGGGATTCCGCAGCACCCCCAAGGACCACCGCGTGAGGTCAGCAGCCGCGGCAGCGGCTGCTGCTGAGGGCCTTTAGTAACCTGCGCGGGGTTAGTGAAACAGCTGCCGCCGCCATCCTCCCCTTCCCTGTGTGTGAGAAAGGCGCCTGCTCGCCAGCCCACCCACCCTTGGGCTCCAGGGGCAGCACCTTCAAGCGCCGCTGCTGCCGCCCTGGTTCCTTCGCACCCCTCCCACCCCTCTGCCTCCTCAGACCTCCATGCAAGAGCGGCGGAGCGAACGAGCGGCCACAGCCGTCGTTTTAAATGAGGCTCCGCTCGCTGCTCATCCCGCTCCGAGCCGCCGAGCTGGGAAAGGGGCGCTTTGGCAGGGCTTCTGCAGCGCCCCCAAGGACCGCTGCACGAGGTCGGCGGCGGCGGCAGCTGTTTCTGAGGACCTTGGAGAGGAGGAAGCGGTGGCCGAGCGGAATCCTTTTGAGAGGGGACGGGCATGATTGGCAACGGCGGAGGCCGTGCCGACGCTTCTCAGGTCGCACCTGCGCGGCGGTCCTTGGGAGCACTGCGGAAGCCCTGCCAAAGCACCCCTTTTCCGGCTCGGCAGCTGCAGGGGACCGCGCTGCCACTTCTTCTTCTTCCCCGCCCTTCCCAGTTAGCTTGCTTGAAGCTCCGAGGAGGCAGGAGGAGGGTCGCAGGAGTGGAAGTAGGGGGAGGTCTCCCCGACCAGGAAAGGCTGAGAGGCTGCCGGTTAACTTTTCTTGGCGAAATCCTGCCTGTCCGCCAGCAAAAGCAACCATAAAAACCACCCAGGTGGCTTGAGCAGGCCACATTCAGCCCTGCCCCAGCGTTTCCTGCTGCCCGAGGAGGATGGATTCCCTGCATCCGTATTGAGGTTGGCGTGTTTCCGGTGGCGCTCTGGGAGGAGGGGGAATGATGTAGGGGAGGACGGTGGTGCAGCGGCCGGTGCCTAGAGCGGAGCCAAAAGAGGTCCATGACGGTGGCTCAGAGCTGAACGGGAAGAAAAGTCGCTGCAGGCCTGGGGAGTGGGGGAGCGGGAGGAGCGCTGGTGGTTTGCTTTTGGGGTGGGGGGCGTGATGGGGAAGGGGGTGACTGCACGGAGAGGCTCAGAGGCGGATACACCTGGCAGTCGGTGGGGACGGTGTCGAGAGGGGCTTGCGCTGGGAAAGGGCAGCGTGCGGCAGACCGTGCAAGCTCTCTCCCTCTGTTTTGGTGGAAGGACAGCGGTGGCAGGGAGGCGTTTTGTTCCGAGAATGGGCTGCTCGGCGAGAGGAAAGGGGGCTCCCTGGGAAGCAAGAGCAGCGAAGAGGTGGTGCAGTCGCAGAATTCCCCGACACTCGCTTTTTTTTAACCCACCCTACCTCGTAGGGTTGTTGTTACGGGGCTAGACTAGGAAAGGCAGCCTCTCTCCCGTTTTCGAGAAAAAGTAAGGATGTCCATCTGGTAGAACAACCACCTGTGCAATTTGGTGGTGATCCGCGAACGTTCAAGCCATGTAATGCGTGGGAAGGCTTTTGGGAAGCCAAAAAAATGTGCCCTTCTTCTCAACCCCCTCTTTCGTGCACAGGCTGAATCGAAACCTTGGCAGGAAGCTCTATTTTTCTGTAGAAAAGAGAAGGCACATTTAAAAATTTTTAAAAAGTAAATAAAATCAAACATTCCAGAACTTATAACTCCAGCTCCGTTTTTTGTCCCCCACCTCCCGACTGTATTACTTTTTTTTAATGATACGTAGTTATCTTTTTAACTATAACCATTTATCTTGGATAAATATTGCCCAGCCTCCTGTTACAGTCAAACTGGTCATTTTTTAAAAAATTATTGACTTTATATGCCAACACACTGGTATGTCAAATCTGGGCAACTTAACAAACAATAGCAAGATAAATATAGAAACAATTTCAAAACATCTATATAAGAAACTAGATCCAATGAGACAGACAGGGATGAGATCTTCTAACCCCATCCTCCAGCAGGGAGCCAGAAGGGTGGGAGTAGTTGCACCTCTGGATCACAGTGGAAAAGGCTCTTCTTGATCCCACCCATCAGAATTCCTTAGCAGATGGCATCTGCCAATGGCCCCTTCCACTGGAGGTAGTGGGGCAAGCTAGGTCCATTAGGATGAGATAATTCCACAGACACCTTGGATGTATGCCATTATAGGGTCTTAAATGTAATACCTTGAATTGGACCCAGAAGCAAACTGGCACACATGCACCTAATGTAACAGCAATCTTAAATGTGCCACCCTAGGGCGCCCCCAGAACTCTCTGCGCTGCTGCATTCTGCACTGGCTGTAGCTTCTGAATAATCTTCAAGCATAGCCTCATGCAGAGCACATTGCAGCAATCTAACTGAGAGGCTATCAAGGCAGGAGTGACTATGCGCAGGAGGGTCTCACAGTTCCAATACAGGCGCAACTGGTGTAAACATGAAGCGGTACAAAAGCCCACCCAGCCATAACTACTGCCTGCATTTGAGCCTTAATAAACTAAACCATTTTGTTCTTCATCTTAATGGTATAATTGAATGAGATTTGGGAGTAGGTTATTTCCAAGATGTGTGGTTGGGCTGGTGAAGAAAGTGTGAGGCTCAAGAACTAACATTAAAAAAAAAAAAAAACAGGACCATATTTTCCTGGCAAGATTCTTGCAAAATTTACTTGCAAAATTTTAGAAAGGCTCCTTATGTGAAGATTTTAAAAAGGTGAACTGGACCTCTATTAGGGAGGGGAGTAGAAGATCAGAGGTAACCATTTGGATCCCCTTTCAAAAGGGAATAAATATTATCAGCAGTTTGGTTAGTAAATTGTAATTAACAGCATGTTGGCTTGAAAAGTGGTCTTTAGATTAGAGATTGCAGCTTGCATAGAATAAAGTTAGCATACTTGAAGTGAAATAGGCTTTGGTTATGTTTAGGTTGCATTAGCTAAAATGTGCCAATACCATCCTTGTTGGTAAGAATTGTTGTCATGTTAGAAGAATGACTAAGGCTGACAGCCTAATCTACTCTGTGTTAAATAAATAAAATGGATGGAAGGAAATGAAAGAATACAGAAAAGGTTGGTGAGGCATTTAGTGGCCTATGGATGAGAATGGTGACTGTTTAGTAAGAAAATCTGTTTGGAATGTGCATATATATTCATATGTGGCCATAGCAAAATAATAAATAGAAATAAAAAAGCATGATTGATTTTTACTGTTTTTGATGAAAGTTTTGGAAAGAGGAGGTGTGGGGCAGATCGTGGAATCGCTGGTTTCTGAGCTTGGTGCAGCAAGGATCCCACTATCTTACTATTTTATTTTTCTTTATGTACACTGAGAGCATATTCACCAAAGACAAATTCCTTGTATGTCCAATCACACTTGGCTAATAAACTATTCTATTCTATTTTACTCTACTCTATTCATTTCTATTTCAATTCTAACAAGGAGTTTAGCTTCTCTCTCTTGAAAATGTAAGCTAGCATAAGGCATTATAATGCAAGCTAGCCTTAACTTTCAAACAGTTCATTTAGTGACCAAAGTTACAATGGCATTGAAAAAAGTGTCTGATGACCATTTTCATACTTAGTGACCATTTTCACACTTAGCGACCGTTGCAGCATCCTCATGGTCACGTGATCAAAATTTTGATGTTTGGCAATAGATTCGTATTTATGATGGTTTCAGTGTCCTGGGGTCATGTTTGACAAAATATTAAATTTTTAATCAAGCCCCACCCCCCCAAGTCAATGGTGTCCCTCTTTACCAATCTGAAAATCTGGTCACCTTAATTTTTCAGAAAGAAAAGAATAGATGCATTTCCTTTCCTTCTTCTCCAAGTTAGCTGTAAAATGGGGTACTGTGGCCCCAGCACTTCTAGAGGTGCATAATGTGCACCTCCTGACGACAGAAGGATATGGAAGTACATTCATCTGATATCTGTATTTTAAATACCTTATCCAATCTGATCTCACCCAAAGGTTCTGGACTGTAAACCTTATCACTTCCAACTAGGATGGCCATCAGTTCACTAATGAAACTCAGTATAACTTTGCATTAACTGAGTTGAAACAAAAAAATCAATCACCAGATTATTTGACAAATCTAGCTAAATCATGTAGGATTAAGTTCTTGGTAATGTAAACAGTCATATTAGTTTTAACAGATCAGTCCCGCAAACTCTATGACCATGATGGCGAACCTATGGCATGCATTTCGGGCCAGAAAACCGGAACGTACATGCATGTGCACGCACTAGAGCAAAAAAAATGCCCCAAAAGCAGGCATGCGGGTGCTGGTCAGCTGGTCTTTGGGTTTCCAGTGCTCTAGTGCGTGCACATGCATGCGCATTCCGGTTTGGGCACTCAGTGCTGAAAAGGTTCACCATCACTGCTCTATGATAGAGATTTGTCCACTCCACAACACTATCATGCAATCTTCTACAATTGACTGCACATTAAAAAAAGGATCATTGAAATTTCATCTTTTAGTAACATAATGAGATTTCAATGTAATCATGCAAAATTTCACAAGAGATTCAAAAACCTTAGCTATTCATTTTATTTCAGTGGATGCAGATACATCTCCAAGACTAGTAGGCATCAAATTATTGAGTCAACTCTTCTACATTTTTTTTTTAATCTTTAGGAAGTAGTTTACGCTGACTAGCTTTTTTAAAGCATGTATTATTCTCCATGCCCTGTTCACCTAGAAATTGTTTTTTAGAGAAAGAGGATGACATGTATATTCTGAATGTAGCAGGAAACAAAATAGTGCAATTTATTCCTTGGTAATAAATAAGAGATCCATTAAATTCTAATGTCTCTGCCAGGAAAAAAATACATCTATGAGCAAAGTTAGTACTACCTGTCAGGGACTCACATTTTGCATATCAATGAAATTCCTTTGTGTTTGTTTCTTTTTAAATTCCAGTTTAATATGTTCCTTGAAAATGCTCAGAAAATGCTTTCCCTCTCCTATCAGGTATTTTGAACTTTCAAAATCTTGGATTTGTACCTTACATTCTGATAATTGAAATCTGAATATATCTGGTTAATACTAATTTGAGGCAGGTTGGACTGGAGGATTATAGGGTGGTAGAGTAAAGTGCAGTTCTAATCAGGTATGTTTTGTCCTGCAAGTTCGATTTTGAAAATAGAAAACATAATATTTCTCCATAGTGGTGGAGGTATCATCCAGACTGGGTTGACATCATCCGCTCTCTGATAGGACTGAGTCTGATGACAAGTATTAAGCCATGTCCCTTTTGCTAGGCAGACCCAGCTTTCAACTCAGTCCCTCAGTGAGGACGGATGCAGTTACCCAGTTGCTCCATAGCAAATTGCCTATTCTTGAGATAAATGATCAATTGTATATAAATTTGTCTGATATTGGCAATTGATCTGAGGCCTGAGCCTTCTTGGAAGTGGCCATTTCTGCCTACAGCCCCTAGGGGTGGTGTAAGCCTAGGAAGCTAAAAACTTTCTGACTGCCTGGTAGAGCTCCGCACTTTACTGAAGGCATTAACAGCAATGTTCCCTCTAATTTTTTTTCAGTGTGTGCGGAAAAGTATAGTGTTCGAGCAGCACATTTTCATGCCTGAGCACCTGATTTTTTTTTAGCCATAATTGCCATCAGAGCAGATGTTGGGAGGGGGGCAAGGAGGAAAAGGGGTCCCTCCCTCTCCCTCAGACCCCCAGAAAGGGAGGGAGGGGAGGGGGAAGGAAAGGAAAGAAAATGGGAAACAAGAAAAGGAAAGGAAAAAGGAAAGGAAATGGGAAAGAAGGAAAGTAAAAAGGAAAGGAAAGGAGAAAGGAAAGGAAAAGAGAAAGGAAATAGAAAAGAAGGAAAGGAAAAAGGAAAGGAAATGGGAAAGAAGAAAGGAAAGGAAAAGAGAAAGGAAAGGAAAAGGAAAAGGAAATGGAAAAGAAGGAAAGGAAAAAGGAAAGAAGAAAGGAAAAGAGAAAGGAAAGGAAAAAGGAAAGGAAATGGAAAAGAAGGAAAGGAAAAAGAAAAGAAGGAAAGGAAAAGAGAAAGGAAAGGAAAAAGGAAAGGAAAGGAGAAAGAAAAGGAAAAGAAGGAAAGGCAAAGAGAAAGGAAAGGAAAAAGAACAGAAGTTAGAAGAAGGACAGAAAGGAAAAGGAAATGGTGGAAAGGATTGGTACTGCTCAAAAATCAAGTCTCAAGATCCTGTGGACCCCTTTGGCTCAGGCATTCCAATCCCACGCTGCTTCCCTCTCTCCCCAAAGTGAAGGGATCGCAGAAAAAATGCTGAGCCCAGAACGGGGCTTCAGACGAGGCAATGCCTGAGAAACCCCGGATGTGCAGAGAAACGCAGGCTACAGCCAGCAAATCCCGTTTTCCCAGGAACTGACGAAGCCCCAGAGGACCAATGGGAATTCTCCCTTCTGCAGCATCATCGATCTCCGGGCAGAGTCTTCCTTGATTTCACCAATCAGAAATCAGAGTTCAGAAGGGAGGGAAGGAGGATATTTTCAGTCACATTTGAAGGCATTAAAAAACACTGCGCTGCACTTTGAAACTTGTGCGCGGTGTTTTTTTGTTACCTGCGCGGCCGCTCATGCGCACACCTTAGAGGGAACGCTGATTAACAGCACTTTTAAAAAGCCTGCTGAGGCTTGAAAAGGCTTGAGGCTTGCTGGGCTTGTCAGGGATTCGGATCCCCTTTTAAATGATCAGATAAGTGATATGCGGCTAGCCCCTTTGCCTCAGCTCATTGCAGAGCCTCAGGAGCAGTTTAAAAAGGCAGGGAGTGCCATTTTGTTATCCAGCCTTCTCTGAAATTCAAAATGGTGGCCGCAAGAGCTCCGAAGACCTCACTGAAGCCTTATCTGAACAGGAGGGCAGCCCGCAGAAGTTAGCAGGGGACCAGCGGTGGGATTCAAATAATTTACCAGTTCTCTGCCCTAATGACCAGCTGGATAGGCGGGGCTCAGTGGTCATGTGATCATGTGGGCGTGGCCAAGTCAATGTCACTCAGGTCGATGGGTACTTCACCTTAGTTGTTACAATGATAATAAGGGTTAACTGGAGAGGCAGTTTCTGTAAGCAGGGCAATAAAGATTAGGCTAGAAACAACACCAGAATGTTTCCTTCCTGCCTTCCTTACAGGATTAGCCCTGGAAAGTGGACGGAAACAAAAGATTTCTTCCACCAACCAGTTCTCCGAACTGCTTAGAAAGTTACCAACCGGTTCTCCTGAATAGGTGCGAACTGGCTGAATCCCACCACTGCAGGGGACCCAGAGGCTAATCAGGAAATCTCCAGTTCTGTTTCCTCCAGAGTAGGGACAAGCAAGTCCCACAGGAAGGGTGGCAAGGTGACAGCTAAATCTTCTAGATCTCAAAAGACTTCCAAGTCTGCCTTCAGGTATGAAAAACAGAGAGATAAGGCATTGAAAAAATTATACAATAAAGCCTCTAGCCAGAAAACCCCTGCTTCATTGTCACCTGCTAGGAGGCTCTGTTCCTCATCAAGGTTACAACTGCAATTGTCACCTGCAGGCAGAGAGGATAGGGAAGCCTCCCGTGATCTTAGGCTATCCATTGACACCACTGGAATCTGGGGGTCTGTAAAGGATCTACATGATTCACCACACCAAGGGAACTTTGACTTCCTTTTGGGGCCGGACAGGCCAGAGTATGCCCTACTTTCTACATCACAGGCCCTGCACCCTGGTTATATGGTACCAATGTACATGCTCATGTGCATGCCAGATATGCAAGATATAATAGCAAATGCCATTGAGAAGGGCATAGCAATAGGATTGCAACAAAGAGAGGATGCCCTGGCACGTGGGCCTTCCATGCACGTAATGGGAACATTGGGCACTGCACCTAATCCTGCATGTGGTTCCTCCACATGCACAGTGGGGGTGATGAACACCGCACCTGAACCTGGCTCCATGTCATCTGGTCCTGTCCAAGATGACATCACGTTGATACCAGAGGAAGGTGAGATTAGGGAGGCTGATCTCTCCGAGAATGAGGGCATGACCCCCAACCAGCCCACCTTCTCGTCCAAATGGACAACATATCCACAAAACCCCACATAAACAGGCAGGGGGGGACCAGGTCCAAATCCCTAATGCAGGAAGCCAGCAAATTAGGATCATGGACCAAGAGGAACCTGTTATCCATAACCACAAAGCATATTTCAGGGGTGGCGAACATGCAGGCCGATTGGCTCATTCGGACCTTTGTGGACAATGCAGAATGGTGCCTGCAATGTCCCTTTCTGGGACATTGTGGACCGCTTTGGCCTTCCGATAATCAATCTGTTCACCACTCCTCACAACTCTCAGCTCCTGTGGTTCTAGTCAAGGTTCCCATCGCAACAGGTGGAGGGGGTTGATGCCCCCTGCTGCAGTTGGCCTCGGGATCTCTTATATGCTTTTCCCCCCTCTACTCATCCTGATAAGGGTGATCCAGAAGATATTGGATAAAGAAGAGAAGGTCGTGCTGATAGCCCCCCATTGGCCCCGTTGGCCCTGGTTCACTGACCTGCGAACTCTATCAGTGGACAGGCCCTGGAGGATCCCTCAGGAAAGGATCTCCGTCAGCCAGGGGTTGCTGGAGCATCCAGAACCTCAGTGGCTCCAGCTGACTACCTGGCGCTTGAGCGGAGCATCCTGAGAGAGGACAAATTCTTCTCCAGGGTCAGCCAGACAATTCAAGCTGCTAGAAGGCCATCCACAGAGTGAATATATGACTCTACCTTGCGCACGTTCTGCCCCTGGTGCGATGGTAAGAACATTCAACCTCTCAGGGCAACTATTGCACAGGTCCTGGACTTTCTCCAGGATGGTCTGGACAGGGGATTGTCTTCTAATACCTTGAGGAGGCAAGAAGCGGCTATCTCTTCAATGCTGATTTGCAAGAGACACCAATCTTTATCGCAACACCTGACAGACGATTTCTAAGAGGGGCGATTAACCTCAAGCCGTCACAGGTACAGAGGTATCCCTCATGGGATCACCCTAAAGTTCTTGACACACTCACCATTAATCCATTATGTACAGTGTCCTTAAGGTTTCTTACACTGAAGGTAACTTTTCTGATAGCCATTACTTCTGCTAGGCGCATATCAGAACTGCAAGCCCTCTCATCCCAAGAGGATCTTTGTATATTTCACCAGTTGGTGCTCCGGCTGGATCCCCCCTTCATCCCCAAGGTGTGCTCCTGTTTTCAAGAAATTGGGCTCAAGAAATTGTTCTTCCAAACATCTGTCCAGAGCCTATTCATCCGCTGGAGAGAAAGTGACACACCTTGGACATGAGGAGGGCTCTAAAGATCTATTTGAAAAAAACTTCTTCGTTCAGAAAATCGGAGGCACTATTGATATCATTCCAGTTGGTTTCTATGGGGCACAAGGTTACTGCTCCCGCAATTGGTAGGTGGTTGAGGGCCTGCATTGCCACACCATACCAAGCCCAATCTACAGCACCTCCTGGAAAAATAACTGCCCACTTTACCAGGAGTGCAGCAACTACTGTAGTTTGGGCCGTGCAGGCATCTTTGGCTGAGATCTGCAGAGCGGCTACTTGGACTTCCCCATCTTCTTTTATAAGAAATTATTGCATCAGTGGATGTGGCCTTTGGTCACAGAGTATTACAGGCGGTACATAGAGAGGGGTCATCTTCATACCAGTTATAACCCCCCTCCCCTGGGGGGACAATTCCAGCTTGGGTACGTCCCAGTCTGGATGATACTTCCACCACTATGGAGAAAGGGCATTGGTACTTACCTGATAAGCTTCTTCTCATAGGGTGGAAGTATCATCCAACCCCTCCCAAGATACACTGGTCCTCTGAATTGACAATTTACTTGACTAACTATGACTTTAGACCTTTTAGTGGGCTTTCATCAAGAGTATGGTGTTGGACGATAACACAAAATTTGTTGAAGGGTGATGCATTGAGTCTGACAGAATTCCTTTACAGAAAGCTGGATCTGCCTAGCAACAGGGGCATGGCTTAACTTGTCATCAAACTCAATCCTATCAGTGAGCGGATGATGTCAACCCAGTCTGGATGATACTTGCTGATAAATAAATAAAGGGAAACGAAGGAGAGATTTCTTTTATAGTCATGTGGTAATAATAATAACAATAATTTATATTATTATATAATGTTATTATATAATAATTATATAATTATAATTTTTGTCTTTGCGGTCCCTCTGAATAGAGCAGCAGGAAGATTTGTTTTCATCAGTATCACCTAATGGATTCAAATTTTCATTACTAGGAGAAAAAATTCTAATTCATTTAACAGTGATGCTTGGAGTAGCAGCACTGAACTAAATATATACAGTATCTTCATCATTCCCAGCAGAGGGGAAAGGGCAGAAAATGAATCAAAGAATTGCTTGCTTGATTTTCCAGTTTTGTTACTGCTGTCATTAAGTGCTGTAATTGATCTGATCTATTTCATTTTTTTAAAAGGAAATAAAAAGAAGCAGCATGTGCCTCTGTGGTCCAAATGATTGACCATGTTTGATGCTAGATAATGAAAAGTGCTACAGAAATTGCCTATCATTTAAACAAATGCTCCCATGTCACTGACTGTACAGCTGTACTGTTTTGTTTAAGTTTCCATAAATAAAACAGTACAGCTTGATACTTAATGAAAAGTTTGAACAGAATGGATTTGTTGAAAACTACTTCGAGTCCAACTGTCTGTTCAAGCAGGAGACCCTATACCTGTGATGGTGAACCTATGGTACATGTGCCCAAAGTGGCACACGGAGCCATGTCTCCTGGCACATGCAGCATCGCCCAGGTTTCTGACGTGCATGCGTACACAATGATCAGATGGACTTTGTACATGTGGCAGTGCCGGTACCCAGAAGAGCTGGTCTTCCATTTTCTGGCATGAACATGTGCTCTGGCCAGCTGATTGGTGCATGTAGACTTGTTGGCCGGTGAAAGTTCATTTTACAGCGCATGCATGCCCCCTGGGCAGCTCCTCTTCTTGGTCGCGGCTTAGATGAGCATGAAGTCCTCCCTTTTTGGCACTCAGTGCTGCCTGCGTGCTCTCCCTTTTCGGTGCCAAAAAGGTTCGTCATCGCTGCCCTATACCATTTCAGACAAGTGGCTGTCCAGTCCCTTCTTAAAAACCTCCAGTGATGAAGTAGCCACAACTTCTGAAGGTAAAGAAAATGAGAAATGAATCTGGTTTTATTTGTCCGTCCAGTATACATATCCATACCATGGTTAAGTCTTCATTATTTGTTGAGTGAAGTAGTTAATTTCCTTTATATTGTACTTTGTCTTTCATGCATTGGTTTCCACAGAAACCAATCTCCATAACCTAGGTCATTTATAAAATATGCCTATCATGTCCCCCATCAAAACTACCTAGGTGACAGCAGTAATTAGATTAATTTATTTGAAAATGAAAAAGTACAGCACATGCTGAAAATTAATACTGAGTGTTCAGGGAAGACAGTAAACAAATGGCTTTGTTCACGGAAAATTGTGTGAGGAAATATTGCCTTGGAAGCCTAAGAACTTTTACTGACCAAACAGCATTGCAGCAGAGAATTCAAACCAGGTCCAATGTTACATTTTAAAATCACATTGCAATTTGTACTGTGCTATATATTTGTTCTATGTACCAAAAGGTACATAAAGTATAATAGTTGCAATAAGTCAAAGTGTTGAGAAACTGCTGTCTTAAATGGACTGGGGTAAGGGTAAATTTGTCTGCTTATATATAGGTTGGGTTTGGTCAAATGTCTTCAAAGAGAAATGTAAAAGTAAAAAAATGTCAAACAAAAGCAAGATAAATTACAAAAAGCAACTCATGAATGTTAAATCCTACAACTGAACTATCTTTCTGGACTACATTGAATCCCCATTCCCTCCCGATCAGCTGGGACTCGGGAGGCAGAGAATAGATGGCCAGTCAGAGGTGGTATTTACCCGTTCTCTGAACTACTCAAAATTTCCACTACCGGTACTCCAGAACTGGCCAGAACCCGCTGAATACCACCTCTGCATCAAAGAGTACTTTCCATTTGCCACATAAGGCCTCTCTCCCAGCTGTGGGATAGACAAAACAGAAAAAGAATTCAACATTCTAGAGGTATGTATTGGAAGAGATGCTCTCTCAAGTATCACAATACTAAGTGTCCTCAATATTAGGTATTAATGTGCCCCTAGGCATTTCTTCTAACTTCCAGCAGGCTTCCTGACCTACTCTAGTTAGCTGCCCTGTGGAAAATGCAAAGGTCCAGCCTCCAGAAACATCTACAGCTGTACTTTTGAGTTCCACATAGGAACCATAGATATTCTCAGAAAACAAAAATGGTGGGAGACTATAACCGGCCATTTTGTAGTGGGGCCAATTGGTCACTAAAAAAGACATCACTCAATAGGAGGTTGAAAGTCACTATCTTTAGACATGAAAGATGATGTCAGGGAGCAACATCACCACTTGCTTTCTGATAAATTTACATTTCATAAGTGGCAGCATCTACTATGCATTCATTATGTGAATGGGCAAAGCTTGTGGCCCATTCCTTTCTTCACTGCCTTTCCTAGCTTCTGGCTTCTACTCATTCATGGAAGGAAATTGTCAAATAATTATTTCTATCTCTTTGGACCCGTTTTCACTCCAGCTGCCAGCTTTATAGTCTCATGCTATGCCTAAATGAGCATGCCGGCCTTAAGCACTTTCTCCTGTCAGGCTTTTTTAAAAAAAAAAAAAAACCTTGCTGAATATCCAACAGCAAAAGGTGTCAATTCATCTCCACAGTGCTTGCCTAATGCTCAGAATTACAGAGCTGATGGAGAGGAGAACGTCAATTAAGATGTCAGATCCCAAAAAGTATAAAAGAGACATTTTCAGCCAAGGGGCAGCATGCAAAATGAAAAAGTGAATAGAATAATGGAAACAAGGAACAAAAGAAGTATCTCCCTTGCCATTCACTTTGATTGACCCACGGAGTAGCTAAAATGATAGCTCTGATGCTGTAAAATCCATATACATAATGAACTCAGGACTTCTAAGGCATCCTGCTAAATAAAGGTAGCTTGCAATGGTGGGTTCCTACCAATTCGGGCTGGTTCCGCCAAACCAGTAGTTAGTTTGATGGTCTGGGTCCAGCAGCGACCCATGCCTGCCACACACCCGAACTAGTTCTCCAGGTTCCGCCATAGGCGCCACCATCTTGTTTTTTGCTTCTCCGCGTGCACAGAATTTTTTTTATTGTACTGAGCATGCGCACACAGCACTCATCAAATGCTCACGTGCGACACGCACCCACAAGCAAATCAGCAGTACTGACTGCTGGAACCCACCCCTGGGAGCTTAGTGTGTGTGTGGGGGGTGTCTTTGAATCCATAACTGAATTAATTATTCTGGAAAAAACAAGTAGTTTGACCATCATAATAGAACAGGCTATATAGCATGGGCAATGAAAGATCATTTGCTGCCCTTTTCTTATCCAATGGTGGAGATCTTATAACCTAATACCTCAATGGGTTGCTTCTTGCCCACGCTTTCCAGCATTCCTCACCACTAGACATCA
This sequence comes from Thamnophis sirtalis, assembly GCF_051295495.1. Classification (NCBI taxonomy): domain Eukaryota; kingdom Metazoa; phylum Chordata; class Lepidosauria; order Squamata; family Natricidae; genus Thamnophis; species Thamnophis sirtalis. Next base: position 34,142,753 of record NW_028261381.1, read on the forward strand.
CTGGGATTGTAACTGAAGTTCAGCAACATTGGAGGAGAATATTGTTACCTATTTAGCTTTCCAGTGGGCCATGAAGATGTGGCTCGTCCCCCGCCCCCAAATAGTGGGCTAAGAATACTGTTTGGTCTGGTGCCTGGAAGGCAAAAGGTATTGGGAGAAAAAAAGGTACTTTAGCTATGCTTTTATGGATTATTGTGAATTGCCTAGAACCATTATATAAGATAGGCATCCATATCACTCCTGAAAATAAATACATAAATAGATAAATATCTTCCAACCTTTTTTGCAACAATTGCAAACAAGCTAGAAACAATCTGTGACATTGTGAGATCCACATAACATGTTTGAATATATTAACTTTCCCCTATGTGATTCATTGCCACAAAGCAAGATCTTTACACATGCACACTTTTAGACATAGGAAGTTACTTCTTAAGCTAAAATGTAGCTCTGTGTAAAAGCCTCAATCTCTGCAAAGAATCATTGGTTCTGGCTAAGAGCATTTTTATTCATACCAGGTTTGCTACCATTGTAAAATAACAACAGAATAACAGAAAAAAGACAATGTAGAATGTAGACAAAAAAGGGAGGGCTGAAAACAACACGAATCTCCCTTTTTAACTCCCACATCCATAATATGGACTCAGATTTTATTTCAGTACCGCATTAATTATAGAGAAAACATGTCTACATAGGTGGTCACTAGGAGTGAACAATGACTTGATGGCACATAACCAGTCATTCAAAGCATTACATCGATAACTATAATTGCTTAAAATGCATTGTTCAAAAGCCAAGACAGAATGAGGGCAGTATTTATGATCTCTCTGTGGCACACATCCATTCTTGTTTTTCATGAGCAAAATTCAACATTGATTAATGTTACATTTAGAAAGCAAATATATATTTGGTTGGTTGCTTTTCTTGATAATCAGAAGCATGCCTTCTTTTTTCTAACCAATATATGAGGGTGAACATTGTTTTTTATCATTTATAAACACAAACACTCTCATGTGTGTATGTGTATCCCCAGTCACACATTCCACAACTCAAAATCTTCAGATTGATCTGAGCGTGATTATTATTTATTGTTCAATCAGTGTTTAATATTGGGTTAACCAAATATGTCCAATTCAAAATAGGAACAATTATCCATATTTTATTTACTTCCTTTTCCATGTCCTTCCATGTTTTTTTACTTTTTTTTTCAAATAAATCACATAAAATTTGCTTTAAAAAACAAACCACAAATAGAAAGCTCAATTCTGTGATCTGTTTTAATTAAGAATATTTGTGAATATTAATTTATTCATGTATTTATATTTATACTTTTATACAAAGTCCTTTGATATGCATAATTTATTCTATTTCTACTCACGGTGGACACATATATTAAATATTATATTGAATCCCTAACTCCATAGACATTTTACTCATTTTGCTAAGAACTGGTCACTGTACTCTTTAAGTATGAGCCAGCAATGTGCTACAGCTGCCAAAAAAAGCCTAGGCTGCATCAGTAGAGGGATAGAATCAAGATCATGAGATGTGATAGTATATCTCTATACTGCATTGGTGAGGCATCAGTGGTGAGTTCCTACCGGTTCGGACAGGTTTGGCCAAACCGGTAGTGGTTTGGAGGCCTGGGTCGCTGCCGATTCCAGCGATGCCCCTGAATCAGTTCTCCGGGTGGTGCCATAGGCGCCACCATCTTGTTTTTCACTTCTGCGCATGTGCAGAAGTGTTTTATTCGACTGTGCACAGCGTGCACATGAGTGAACCAGCAGTAGTGCCTGCCGGAACCCACCCCTGTGAGGCATGCTTGGAATACTATATCCAGTTCTGTTCACCACAATATAAAAAAGATGCTGAAGCCCTAGAAAGAGTGCAGAGAAGAGCAACAATGTTTAACCCGTAGGTTAAGCTAAGAAAAGCTAAGGGGACTAGGTATGTCCAGCCTATCGAAGAGAAGGTTTAGGAGTGACATGATAACAATCTTCAAACATTTGAAGCAGTGGTGAGTTTCAAAGAATTTTACTACCGGTTCTGTGGGCATGGGTTGGTGGGCATGGCAGGGGAAGGATACTGTACAACCTCCATTCCCTCCCCACTCCAAAAATCCCCATTACTGCAAAATCACCATTTCCTCAGAATCAGCTAGGACTCGGGAGGCAGAGAATAGATGGGGGCGGGGCCAGTCAGAGGTGGTATTTCCCAGTTCTCTGAACTACTCAGAATTTCCTCTACCAGTTCTCCAGAACTGGTCAGAACCTGCTGATTATCACCTCTGATTTGAAGGGCTGTCACATGGAAGTGAAGGTCAATTTATTCTCCAAAGCACCTAGGGCAGGACAAGAAGCAATGCGTGGATGATAGTCAGAGAGAGATCCAACCTGGAACTAAGGAAAAACTTCCTGACAGTGAAAACAATGAGCCAATGAAACAGCTTGCCCTCCAGGGGGTGTGAGAGCTGCCTATTTGTATTTTCAATAAACTATTGGACAACCATTTGTCCAGGATGGAATACGAATTCCTGCCTTGAGCAGGGGGTTGGCCTAGAAGACTTTCAAGGTCCCTTCAAGCATTATTTCCAAGTGTAGATGTATTGGACATAATTCTCAGTCAACATAGGAATCTTGCTGCTGTTGTTTTAAATGAAGCTGCTCTCATATTGCAAAATATTTTGTCCTTTTTCCCCTCTTGTGAATAAATAAGGGAATGAGAAGCTTTTATTGGTCAGAGACTTGACCTAGAGGTCAAAGGACAAGAGCCGTAGAGTCTTTCAATATAATTACAGTGGCAATATTATTATATGTAATGGAAAGGTTCAATCCTATCCATTATGGAATAATGGTTGGTGAAATTGATAGTTTGGCTGAAATGAATAAACTGGCTTCTTTGATTAGAGAAAAAGACATTATCTACATTGATGGTGACTGGAAACTTTCTATGGACTTTTGTTGCAAAAATGTGGAAAATGAAGATGATTTATGGGTGTGATGATTAGACAGCACAGATTACAGAAAGAAGAGATTGATGCTGGAAGTATAGAATAACAGCTACATTTATAATTGTACTTGGAACCATTGGGAAGAATATGAGAAATCACTTTTTAATGTATTTTTTTCTTTTCTACTTTTCCTCAACATTTTATCTTTTTTTCCAGTTTTTGCTCTCTTTTTTTTGGATTTCTTTTTCTTTTCTTACTTTATGTTACTTTATGTTTTTCTTTATCTTCTCATTTAAAAGTTTTAATAAAAAATGTATACAACCTCCCACCCACCCCGCCCTGAACTGCAGTAGGTAAAATAATGATGGAAAATCGAGCAATGATACATATAGAAAGAACCTATTCTATTTATTTGTGGTTTGGGGGGGTTTACAGAGGGTGTTTTGTTTTGCTATGCACTTTTTTTTTTTTTTTTTTACTCCTGGTGACTGCCTGGTCAAACTCCTGCAATTTCTTCGGCAAAGTTCTTTAGAAGCAATTTCTCCTTGCTTGCCTCCTTCCTAGAGCGTAAGTGATTGGGTAAGTGATTGAGTAAGAGTAAGTGATTGAGTAAGTGATTGAGTAAGAGTAAGTGATTGACCCAAAGTCACCCAGCTGGACTTGTGCCTAAGGTGCGACTAGAAGTTCTGGTTTTTAGCCTGATGCCTTAACTCAGAAGTCTTCAAACTTGGCAACTTGCCTCCTTACCTCCTGTGACACTTCGCGATGCCTCCATGACACTCCAGCTGCTCAGCGGAGTATTGCGCAGGCACCATATGCTCTGTGCATATGCGCGGAAGCGCCGAAGAGCTCAAATACAGGTAAGGAGGGCGGGTAGGCAGGTGGGCCCTCCAGAGCACCATACCAGAATGGTACCCAGTGCTCCCAGCAGGCACTGGCATGCCTGTACCAGGGCATACCTCCTGAAACCCACCATTGTCCCTATCCCAAACTATCTGAAATTTGGCAATAGCACTGGATAAGCCCTAGAACCACAGTTTGCTCATTTGGGATTAGACATAGCCCTACATAAGAAAAAATAATTTTGAATAGAAACTTAAACTACTATTAAAAGTAGCTTTTAGTAAACTAGTAAAGGTAGTTACTATCAACAGTGGCTATTAAAAGATACAGCAGCTTGTATCAAGGAACCTATTCATGCCCATGTACCTATTACCTAGCACTATCCTGCAGCTATAGGTTCTGTAATATGAGCAGCAACCATGTGGGAAATTAAGATCCTTCTGCAGCCATAGCAGATACACTTGCCAACCAGACTGCTTTCCCTTCTCCAGTCCTTTGTGGGCAGTAAATGAAAAGAAATGGAAAGAAACCTGTAGAGAAACAAAAACAATTCTTGTGAACAAGTGGCAACTTTTCTCAAAGATTGCCAACAGCTTTGTAGAAATAATGTCCCAAGAAACATTTACTAATAATAAGAGAAGAAAGGAGGGGAAGCAAAGTGCTGAGTCTGTATTTTGAGCTTTTAAAAAATAAAGTGGAATTATAGTTATAGTTTTGTTTTATTTCTGTAATTTTATTTAGTGAGTTATAATATTTCTGTTTCTCCCAGCGATTACCTGTAGGCTTTGACTTATGACCATTTTTTTTTATTAGGGTTTATAGGCCGCCCTTTTCCCTGAGGGGACTCAGGGCGGCTTACAATCAATGGTGAAGCCTACTCATTAGTCAAAAGTTGTGACAGTTGTAATGTGATTCACTCACATTACCACCCTGATTTTATGAGCCTTTTTTTGACATTAAGCAAAGGGGGCATTTTTCCTAAAAACCAGAAAGAAAACACTAGTTTTTACCAAAAACATAGTAAAATGTGGTCACATGACTGCATAATGCAGACCACATGCCAGGCTTTGACTTATGACTATTTTTTTTATTAGGGTTTATAGGCCGCCCTTTTCCCTGAGGGGACTCAGGGCGGCTTACAACCATGGTGAAGCCTACTCATTAGTCAAAAGTTGTGACAGTTGTAATGTGATTCACTCACATTACCACCCTGATTTTATGAGCCTTTTTTTTGACATTAAGCAAAGGGGGCATTTTTCCTAAAAACCAGAAAGAAAACACTAGTTTTTACCAAAAACATAGTAAAATGTGGTCACATGACTGCATAATGCAGACCACATGCCAAGCGTCCAAAATGCAGTCATATAACTATGGGGGAAGGGCAGCTTTCGGGAACTTGGGAACCAGATCTTACGCACTTTTGGGGGAGTCCATTGTAACTTCAAAAGGTCACTAAACAACCAGTTCTAAGTTGAGGACTATCTGTATAAAAACAAACTTCCCTCCATTTAAGACATAGATTGACAATAAAAGTAAAACCAAGCATCAAGCAATAGGAAAACAAATGGTAGAAACAGAAGAATCAGGCTGGAAAACATGAGAAAAGGAAGGTCAAGATTTTCTTCTCCTGATCCTGCAATGCTGCTCCCAAATTGCAAAGCCAAGTGAAATTGGCTGTGCTATTCAAATACATTAATTGGCAATCCAATTAATGGAGAAGCCATTCAGAACAGCACTTGTCGCCTGGTAACTAAGAAATAACCACAGTTGACTAGCTCAGCTGAGAAAGATCTCCAACAGAGTGAACAATTTGTTTAATGGCAGCTGAAGAACTTTTCAAATATAGTAAAAGTTAAAAAAAAAAGTTTGCTTAGCAACTTTTGTTTAGAAGAAGTGATATAGCTGGTAATGCAGTCAGCGGTTGGGACTTCCCAAGCTCTTATTGGACATATTGGACTGCCTTCCAGGGGTGGGTTTCTATGCGAACTGGTACTTCTTCACTCACGTGCATGCTTTGCTTGCACATGCACAGTTTGCTGAAAATGGTTGTGTGGATGTGCGAAGACCAATAAAAGGTAATAAACAAGATGCCAGCAACGTCAAAGGAGACTGGGGAACCGGTTGGGGGCATGGCCAGTCTGGGTTGCTGCCGGTTCTGCAACCCAAGCCAGATAATCACTACCGGTTTGGCCAAACTGGGCCAAACCGGGAGCAACCCACCTCTGCTGCCTTCCATGCACTGGGTACTGCCTTACATGGCTATTCAGCCTGGGCCACAGAAAAGACAAGATGCCAGTCTTTCATAGAAGTATCTCTCTGAGTAGCGCCTGAGAGGCATGTTAATAGCACCTCTCAAGTCTTACCAAGATTCCTTATGACATGGACTTAGCAATGTTTATAGACACAACATCTGATTTTTAAACATAGGACCAACACTGTCTTGACAAAGCATTAGTGTTGTGCTATGCAAAAGGACAAATTAGAAATAGACCCAGGTTCATCATCATTGGGTCCATTACAGGTTTTCTGCTATTTGTGTTAAGAAGAGATGCCACACGCTCATAGTTTTGACTATTTTTATAATTCGGAGGAATGACTTTTTGCCTATTCCATTCCAATTTTGGCAAGACTAGATGCTGTTTTACCTGAGCTCAGAAATATACTCCCCGATAGCACAGGTGTGAAAGAGAGGTTGAACCAGCAGCAGATTGAGGGCCATTCATCCTCCACTTTTCACCTTTTCACTTTTCACTAGAGGTTCACACCTGTAGCCTTTGGATTGATTTGTCTGGCAATCCATTTGTTTTCAAGTTTATCCATGGCATTCTTAGAAGTCTCTTCTAATTGTTTGTGGCACAACATGAGCCAGGAAAGTACTCCTCAAAGGTCCTGGAATATAGTCCCCAAAAATCTGGATTGACCTTACTTCAGGGGAGCAAACTCAAGAAAAGGAACTAACTGAATATAGTACAGCAGCTCTATCAACCTAATTGCTTCAGACAATTTGACAGCAACAGGAGTATAACCTCTGTCTTTGGATCTGAAAAACTGAAGAACAATAATTGCCTTTGTCTGACTGTTAAGGCCAGTATAAGAAATATAAGCCTTTGTACAGTCAGAGATGCAAAATAATATCCCCAAATATTTGAAGCATGTCAATTTTGAATGCTGACAAGAATAAGGAACAAAAGCATTGACTGCACAGATGACTGATATTCTCCTTTGTACTCCTATTTCTGCAGGTAGCATATGTGCACAGAAATTTGTCTTTGATAGATTTTGTCAAAAATTACCCTTTCTCTATACCGCCTGTCTTAACAAAGGACATTTGGTAATAGATCATAAGAATTAGTTACAGTCTTGAATTGTTAGAGAAGAAGAGCTTATATGTGTCCTTTTAAGAAGTTGCAAAATAGAAGAGCGCTAACAAAGCACACAAAAGAAGCTCAGTGATACTGCAGTGGAAAGGGCAAAAATCACAAAAGAGAAAGAATAGATAGAATTTCAAAAATGAAGAAAAAGAGAGCTGACCTTCAGGATTTCACTGCTAGGCTTGAGACAACTCCAAATACAGAGCTATATCCAGGCAGTATTTTAATTTAGAACTTGGGGGATTAAAAGTATATTTAAAATAATCACTTGCAGGTATGTGCCCTTCAAAAATATTCAATCTGCCAATGTAGGAATCTCAATAATGTCCTTACGTCACCCTAATATAGTGCAGCTCCTGGTTGCTTAGCTACAAGAAAAAGAAGTCAGAGATCTGCGTGGTATTTTCCTGATGCCCAAGACTCCCTTTTTTCTCAAGGTCCAGCCAACCTGTGGGATGGATTCTGGCATTTTCAAAGTGAGAGGGAACAACCCTGAAATCCTGCTGGCAGCCAGGAATGATGATTCCTATTATAGGAATCAAAGGTTGACTTGGTATAAAGCAGTGGTGAAATTCACATTTTTTTTTACTACTGGTTCTGTGGGAGTGGCTTGGTGGGCGTGGCAGGCCAGCCAGAGATGGTATTTGCTGGTTCTCTGAACTACTCAAAATTTCCGCTACTGGTTCTCTGGAACTGGTCAGAACCTGCTGGATTTCACTCCTGGTATAAAGTAATGTTCTATGTTCTGAGACTAGGACGGAGGACACAAAATATATAATCTATTATATATATAATAGATACTGGGGATTTTTTCCCAATAAAAACTCTTTCCTTTAGGTCCTTTTGGTTTCACTTATTTGGAGAAAACTCCAAAAAGTTTGCTGTTTTGTAACTTTTAGGTTGGTCATAATAAAAGCACAATACTGTCCAGGTTTTGAATTAAAAAAAAATACTGGACTAATTGTACAGCTCATCAATTTGCTTTTCTGTAATGTGTTAAATCGCACCTTGAATTAATCTTGTCAAATTCAGTTTATTCAGTTCCCAGCTGATAGACAAAATCATTTAATAGACATCATCATTTTGCTTAAGAGTAGGAAAAAAGAGATGAATACCAGCTTGTTAAAAGTTCTTTCAAATTCAACATTACAACAGCATGCTTAGATTGTATTTCAGAAATTTGTGTGTGTGAACAGCTTGTCCCCATTTCAAGTCACAGTCCTTTGCAATCACAGTTGGTTACTCGATAAATTACCTTAATGCAGCCAAAGCCACATCATGAGCTCAGCTAGGAAAAAAGCAGCATGAAAAGATCAAATTTAAATAATGGTTTTCACAGCACTGAGCTTGCTCCTTGACTGTAGAGTTGGGAAGACAAATACAAAGAAGCCTTCATAATAGAAGCAAGGCCTGCATTAAAAAAACATGACAAAACAAACTGTTTAAAAATGCATTAATGGCACATTGTTACAAAACAGTGGAGAAAGCCCCTGTCCAAAATGCTAAATAAAATAATTGGGTGCCTTATTTTTAATAACAAATGTGATGGAAGAGTAAAAGCATGCAGCCAGATAGAGCACCTATAGGTTAGTTCCTTAAAAAATGTTGTTAATGTGATGCAATCAAGTCAATGCAATTGATTAGCTACTCTCTGGCATTGTTGGGGTGACAGAGTAACTAAAGAAGCAATACCAACCTCCAGGGAAGGATAGCTGAGGACTGCTAAATGCCATGCACCTCCCTCAGTGCCCTTTTCTGGGACACCAGCCCTTGGGAAAGCAGCATCAAGTTTCCACTCATAATGCTGTGAAAGTAAAAGTTCTGAATGGGGCATGATAAAAGTACCAGATCAAGCATCTTGCAAATGCCCAAGCATCCTGATCTCCCAGAAGGTCACACACCCACCTCAATCATGGCACACCTGGAATCAGTGTGGTTTGTCGACTATAAAATGAGGAGAAGACGAATAAGGAGATAAAGAATTAAAACTATGGAGTCCTTGATGATCTCTGAATCCTGAGCTACATATATTCTCTTCTATTGAAATGAGTAAAAATCCCACTTTCAAACCCAGGGAGTCAATGGAGGTTTAACTCTGGCCATAGATCTGTCAGGGGAATTCCCCATCCATCCTGAGATGAGCTATGCATCCAGAAATCCCTCATTCCACCTCACCTCTAGACTTAAACATGCTTTGGACAGATGGTTCCTCACACCCTCACTTTTTCTAGCTACAAAATGGGGGCAATAATACCTATTTATCTTACCATACTATTGCAAGCTGTATATGGGACTATGGAGTATTTTAAAGGGTTCTTGACAAGGTCTGAGTGAACTATGTTGTTGTAGGAAGAATAAATCCTATTTTTTTTTAAAAAAACAGGATCAAGAGATAGGGATGAAAAAGAGATACAATAGAAACATATGTGCTTTTACTGTATGCTTTCAGTTGTACACCTTGGCTAAAATGTGCGGTACTACTAGCATTTAAAACCTGAAGATAGTGCTTGACCAAAGTTCAATGCTACATTTTGTAAATTTACATGTTCTGTAAACACACATTATGAAAAAATGGTAATTCTGGTGATATTTTTCTGCTCTTTTGAATAGCTAGCCTCCAGTCAGAGATTAGGAAAACTGAATTATCTGTCCCACTGAAACACCACGTGCTACCCAACAGGCAAAAGAAAAATGGTGAAGCAAGAAATCATTCAGGGAAGATTAGATTAACATTTATGCTGCATACAAGACTCTCCTCCTCCCACACAATGAGCCATTCTTGAAAAATGCCACAACAGGCTATTATTAAACGTGAAACTTTTACTAACATAATGAATAAATATGGTACATATGAACTCCCATTAAGAACAACAACAACAACAGCCTCCTGGATCAAAGATACTAAAAAAAAAAAAACACGAAACAAAATGGAGAATATTGTAATAACAACTGATATAGTTGCACAACAACTAAAGAAAGTCAAGAACTGGAGTGCACTTGGACGGGATGAACTACATGATACTGATTAAAACACCTGACCAGCCTCCATCACCACATGGCCACTTAATTTAATGAAATGCTTCAAAATGCAACAAGAGAAGAATGGTTAACAGCTGGCCGAACATACTTGATAATGAAAGACCCAGAAAAGGGCACAGAAACAAACAACTATCATCCAATTACTTGTCTGCCAACAATGTTCAAACTTTTTACAAGACTATTGGCAAATTCAGTATTCAATCATCTGCAGTGATGGTATTCAATTGTTTCCCCCTACCGGTTCTACTGGTTCTGTGGGCATAGCTTGATGGGCACAGCTTGGTGGAGGTCATGTGACTGAGTGGACATGGCCAACTCAACGTCACTCATGGCAAGGTGGGGCAGCACCACTCCACCAAGCCATGCCCACCAAGTCACGTCCATTTGAATGCTTTGAAGACCCCCCTCCCCCCAAGTACCTTAAAGGGAACAAGGGATTGCGAGACTGGCTGTGAAATGCTCTGGAAAGATAATGTGACCTCAGCAGTAGCCCAGTAGCAGTCATTGTCTGCTTGCCTTGCAAGCAGTTCTTCTGAGGTGCCATCTCTCCAGAGCAGCAGGCTGTTTTCCTGGCCGGGTCTGACTCTGGCTGAGAGTAGAACTGGTAGGCAAGGGATGCAAGTGCTCAGCCAGCGCTAAGAACAGGGCAGCGACAATCCCAAAACAACTGGAGCACCACTTGAACACCATAGGCATTGACAAATTTGCCATCAGTCAATTGCAGAAGGCAATTGTTACATGAAACAACTTCCATCCTTCGACAATATCTGTAACACCATCAAATATCCAGATTTCAGGACCTTGGTAAGGACACAATACAGACAAAAATGCCAAACCCAGTCTGAACATCTGGCTGCCTGTGCATGATCAATAATAACAACACAACAACAATAACAATAATAATTTAAAAAGTGAAGTTTGAATGATTATGTGAACCAAGGTTCAGAAAAATTGCTGCAGGCTGTGAAAATGGAGAACATTATTAAAGCAACAGAAACAAAGGCAGAATATAAGAAAAACGGCTAGATGATAGATTAAATGGATGGAAAACCAAAGCTTTCATGGACAACAGTTGAAAAACATTGAAGGAAAATGTGATGACAACTTGACATGGGCATGGCTTAAGATGGGAACCATCAAGAAAGAAATGGAAGGTTTAATACTCACTGCTCAAGAACAAGCACTACAAACTAATGTCATGAAAGCGAAGATACAAAAATCCACTGACAATCTAAACTGTCAACCCTATCAACCATCAGTGCCAGTCAATAATATTTGTGATACATATTTAAATGTTCAGTTGACTGAGTTTCATGTTTAATGAATAAAAGTAGCATCATCTTTACTGTGCATTTAGAAAATATTCCATCAGCAGCAGGAAAAACTTCTGATAACAAGATGAAAGTGATTCTTAAACATTAACAAAGGCTAGCTGCAAACAGGCTTAGTTTCTCTTTATGCACCTGAACATCTTCACTACAAAGCTGCCAGAGACCATTTCAGTTGCCAGTTCTTAAAGAAAACAATGCTTCCCACTGCCAAGCTCTTAATATCCTTTCATGCAAGTTATCAGACAAAGAATATTCCTGTGAACATGCAGATCAAATTGGCCGGGATGTGACTTTCAACCAAGAAACTTAACCGATTGATTGTTCTACTTTTTAAATGTCAGCCTGTGTCCTTCATAATGAGCCTCACAAGAAGCTAAATGGGTTTGTTATTAACAAGGGTTTCTCTACCACACCCAACTGAAGCCTTTATTTTAAATATTTATGCACCATTATAACTCTGTAACTTAGCAGTGCTCAAAACTGCTTTGTTCTGATCAATGTCTATAAACCCCACCTCCAGACAAAGGGATCTTTCTTAAACATTTCTTGCATCGTCTTAAATTCATTCAGTATCTGTACAATCCCACAGTATCATCTGTGTTCAACAGCTAAGCTGCTCAAGAGTGATGGATGTAGAACAGCACTAGAACTTGTGAGCCATCTGAATCTCCAATTTCTCAAATACATAAGAACTCTTGCTTCTTCCTAGTTACTGGCCCCTAACCAGTCTCCCTCCCTTCCCCATAAAGGCTCAGCTATTGTGTTTTTCAGATCTTTTGCGTGCAACTAAGAGATAATAGCTTGGTGGCTTTACAACTCCCTTTCACTAAAAGTGCTCAATCTCCGGAGTACTGAATCTTTACAGAAAAAATGAATGGGAGGGCAGAGTATTGATTGAATGCTGTTATTTGTGCCACCTCATCAATAGCAGAGGACAATTATGGTCTCCTCAGTATTTTGAAGTTAGCAGCACTGAATTTCATCACTGGTGATCTTAAAAGTTCTTTTGAGGTACTGGGTAGCAGAAATGCTAGAAGTACTAAAAAGCTCCAATAGGAGATCAACTCCAATTTTTTCCATTTATCAAAAACAGGACACCACTTTACAAGATTGAAAATAGGCCACGAAACATTCACACATTGCTCACTTTCCAAGGCAGGAGTGGGTTCCAGTAGCCACTACTGCCGGTTCGCTTTTGGGCATGTGCGCACACATGCACAGTACAATAAAAATTGTTCTGCGCATGTGCAGAAGCAAAAAACAAAGTGGTGGTGCCTATGGTGCCACCTGGAAAACCAGTTCAGGGATGTGGCGGGCTTGGGTTGTTGCCGGTTCCAATGACCCAGGCTGCCAAACCACTACCGGTTCAGCCGAACCAGTCCGAAACGGTAGGAACCCACCACTGTTCCAAGGTATAATACATTGTCGGGTCAAATAGGCAGGAATATTTGTCTATCATTTCTGTAAGGAAACCATCACCACTATTTTGCAAGTCAGTGCAGGGTCTCATATTTTTCTGCCTTCTCCCTCCCTCCATTTTACCCTTAAATACAATATCTCAAATGTATTAGGTTACAGGAATATTGTTTGCTTCATTTTTCTTTCCGAGTACACCATCATATCTAGGACAGTAGATTGTCCAATAGATCAAGATATCACAGCATATTAAAATGTTCACACTCTCACTGAGAAATACAAGAAGCATTAGAGAGAGGTATAGGTAAAACATAATCTTGGTGTAAAGAAAATAAACATTATATACATTAAACCTCATTCATGAATGACAAATAAAATGATGGAATATTGTGTTTGTCCAGTGAGCATTCAAAATTAACTTGTTGTGAGTCAATTATCATCTAGTTGAAGGTCATGTGCTTTGACCACAAAAAGACCTTTACTGGCTGCCTTCTCAAGTGCCACTGAATTGGGGATGCTAGAGATTTCATATTGTGTCACAATGGTTAAGGCTGCCCCCAATTTAAGCCTACTCTTAACCAAAAATAATCTTACAAGGACCCTTCCTTACTGGAGCAGAAAAATTGCTATACATGCTGCAATGAACTCCCAAAGGAAAATGAAGAATATTGAATGGGAGTGAGTGAATCAGTGGTGGGTTCCTACCGGTTTGGACCGGTTCAGCCAAACCAGTAGTGGTTTGGTGGCCTGGGTCGCTGGAACTGGCAGTAACCCAGGCCTGCCATGCCCCCAAACTAGTTCCCACTATCAGCAGCACTATCTTGTTTTCCCACTATCTTGTTTTTCAGTTCTGCACATGCGCAGAATATTTTTAATTGCACTGTGCATGTGTGCACTGCATGCTTGAAGCACACACATGAGCACAGCACACACATGAGCGAGTGCCTGCTGGAACCCACCCCTGGAGTGAATAAGTGAGTGATGAATGAATAAAAGCTCTTCTACTGAACCAAGCCCCTAGCCCTATTCAAAAATAGCAAAATTCAGCTGAGTTTGTAACATTGGTCATTTAAAATAACAGAAGTGGGATTGGCTGGGAAAAGAAGAGAAAACTAAATTTGAAGAACGTTGTTATGTCTCACAGTTTACTCAAAGGAAGCCCAGCAATCATGCAGGGCCTAGGGAGTGACAAGATGATGGTAATGGTTGAAGCCCCACCTTTTTTCCTTTTCTTTACACATGGGGTTTTGTTGCACAATTGGGATTCCCATCTTGACTTTTTTGGTGGGGGGGAGATACTCCCTCTCCATGGATAACCCTGTACCCATAAGAGATTACACTTGCAACAAAGGGAAGGATGGTCATTTAATGTTTTATGGTAGCTATTTTCTCTCCTTTGGCACCCCCTCCCCTTAGAATGTACAGCACTAGCTGCAAGCAAGATAAAATCTAACATTTTCATTCTTATGGCTATCACATTTTTTACTATCAATTCATTCTCTATTTAATAATAGACTGGCCAGACTAAAAAAATCTGATCTTAAGATTCCTAATGCTCAAATTATTGTTTTCCCCATTAACCTCCCTGTTGTTTCTCTATTGCTCCTTAGTTATGACAACTATTCCTAATGGACACAGACCTACACTTAGCTCTTATTGTTAATAAAATGGAGAGAGGAGGCTACCGCTTTGTCTGCTTTAAGCAGGGCTAGTCTCAGAGTGCACAGATGGTAAATGCCAGCTCTGCCTTCAAAAAGCGACAGGCTGCCAGTCAATAAGGAGACAGCAGGCACAGCAACACAATCAATCCATTGCTTTCAAAGACATCCAGACACTCTGACTTCAGTGGAAGCCTGTTATTAAATGAAGTAGGCTTTAACTTAAAATGAGAAAAAGATTTTTCTCTCCACAAAATGCCTGCTACACTTTGTTTCCTTGATGATTCTTGGCAACTAATTTGATTTATTAGAAAGCACAGACTCAAACCATCATAATGTTCCTTCTTCATTCAAGAACTCTCAAAAATATATTTATGATGCAATGATGAAAATTAGCATTGAAAGGGGAGGGGAGTGTGCACCATTTTGCCTTGTGACATGTATTTCTGGCTTGCTGCTAAGTTAAAAAGCGTCATAACTGCAGTCCAACTTTTGTATTCCTAAGAAGGCTGGGTGGTTTTAGAGAAATAGTCTAAGAAAGAATTAAGAAGCCAGGCCACCAACATCATTAGCAATTATGCCATTTTCCCCAACTTGGCCATCTTCGTATATACCACAACAATAACTAGGCAAGAAATTGGTTATATTGCCACCAATTTAGGATACCAAACTAGATAAGATTGCATTGTTCATGTCTTGGAGGAAGAGTTGTCACAGCATAGGACACACAAAGAAGAGTCCAGGCCATTTTGATTTTGTAGCATTGTAATTTAGAACTTGAAACCAATTGATCCTTCCTGTTCCTGGTATTTAAGATTGTTTTGAAAATGATTTTATGCTATGATTTGGATTTGTGGTGATTTCCATTATTTAAATATTATATGCATGATGTATTGGGCTGTATTACATATCAGGCAGTTATATTAGCCACTAAGCCACAGGCTCTCTTCCTTTATCAGCTACGCCAGGGAAATAGGTATGTATTGTGTCACAACCCCTGGTATGCCCAAATATGGGAGGAAGCATGCTGCTTCCTTTCTCTGTCTATCGGCACATCAGCTTGTGGCTTAGTGGCTAATATAACTGCCTGATATGTAATACAGCCCAGGTTCGATTCCCAGTAAGGGTATGGCTAGCTGATGAGAGCTAAATAGCTTGAAATAGATCTATACTAGTCTTCCTTTATTTATTTATCAGCACAAATGCAACACAAATGTAACAAAGGCAACAGTAAAAATAATGGCTTTCTGTCGCGATGGTCTCTTGTGATGAGCCGATAGACAGAGAAAGGAAGCAGTATGTTTCCTCCCATATTTGGGCATACCAGGGGTTGTGACACAATATATATGTATGTGTGTGTGTGTGTGTGTGTGTGTGTGTGTGTGTGTGTGTGTGTGTATGTATGTGTGTGTGTATGTATGTATATATATATATATATATATATATATATATGTGTGTGTGTGTGTGTGTGTGTGTGTGTGTGTGTGTGTGTGTGTGTGTATGTATGTGTGTATATATATATACACATACATACATACATACATACATACCTATTTCCCTGGCTTAGCTGGTAAAGGAGGAAAGTCTGTGGCTTAGTGGCTAACACAACTGCCTAATATGTTATACAGCACAGGTTCAAATCCCAGTAAGGGTATGGCTAGCTGATGAGAACTAAATAGCTTGAAATAGATCTATACTAGTCTCCCTTTATTTATGTATTTATTTATCAGCACAAATGCAAACACACACACACACACACACACACACACACACACACACACACACACACACACACACACACACACACACACATATATATATATATATATATATATATATATATATATATATATATATATATATCAGTATGAATTGGATTTCACAGTCTAGTGAAATGTGTAGAAGACATGATTAATTAAGCAATAAAGAAAAGCCATAAATAAGGTAAAACCTACTCTGGAAAAATACCTGAGGTAGGCAACAGCTTTACAATCAACGATTCCTCATAATATTTAAAAAGGTAAAGGTTCCCCTCACACATATGTGCTAGTCTTTCTTGACTCTAGGGGGCAGTGTTCATCTCCGTTTCAAATCCAAAGAGCCAGCACTATCCAAAGGCGTCTCCATGGTCATGTGGCCGGCATGACTAAATTATCTTCCTACCAAAGGTGGTCCCTATTTTTCTACTTGCATTTTTATATGCTTTTGAACTACTAGGTTGGCAGAAGCTGGGACAAGTAACTGGAGCTCACTCCTTTACAGGCGCTAGGGATTCAAACTGCCAAACTGCTGACCTTCTGATTGACAAACTCAGCGTCTTAGCCACTAAGCCACTGCATCCCTTTTTGTAATATTTATGCAGCAACTAATCATTAGGAAACATGTTCATTAATTAACTGCCCAATTTAATACCAGATGGGCTATTTTTCAAAAAAAAAAAACTTTTAATTAAAATATATTATAGTCATCACAAATAAGAAAATAAGACACTGCTATTACATACATTAAAGTCCACACTTATACATTTGTGAATGTGCATGTGTGTGCAATTTTTCTCAAGATCAGTTTAGCCTATACATACACAAATACACTTCTATTGCTAGGCCAAATTAGTGAGAAAAAAGCAAGATTTCCTTGTAAATATGAAAAATGAGTAACAATTTATAACCAGGGTGTCTACAGCTACTCTCTCTCTCTCTCTCTATCTCTAGAATGATCATCAGTCTTTCGGGGGTGGGATCACTGAGATCTTTTCTTCCAGGCAATTTATTTGCGAATTTGTCAATGTTGCAATAAGAACAGCAATGCCAAAAGAGAAGCATCCCACACATTCTTACTGCAGAATAAGAATTTCGGGGGCTGAAAGCCATATTATATTTTTCTGCTCTGCATGAAAAGTACACAGAGATGGCTGATGACATTATGACCTGGTAGGTAGGTAGGTAGGTAGGTAGGTAGGTAGGTAGGTAGGTAGGTAGGTAGGTAGGTGTGTTGTGTGTCTGTGTGTCTGTGTGTGTGGTCTTTGGGTTTAGAGAGCATATTGATACTTTAAGTCTCGTTGAAGTAGCATTGGTATCTTAAGCATTATAGAGATTTCAGACATCCATTCTACTCTTTAAATTCCTTCAAATGGACAAAAGAAGGTTTGGAGAAATCAGAGATTTTGAGGGTTGCAATGGATTTCCTAAGCATTGACAAAATTTAGGGCAGCCATTTGATTCACTCAAGTCCTCCTCCCTCATGCAAAATGGAACTCAAATGTTAGTTCCATTTACTTTGGTGAACTCCAAGGATGCTAATGGGCTGCTGGCAGGATCGTATGAGGCCCTCAATGCATTAATTAGTTGGTCTGCTTTACTGCAATTTGGAATCTATTTTCCCTCCTCTTCTTGCTAGTTATTTTATATTCTCCTCTTCAAATAAAGATTTTACTAAATATAATATATTCACAGATTGTGAATTCTTCTAATTTTGGGCTATCAATTTTCCAGGATTTTTTTCCAGTCTTTCTAGGCTTCTCAATTAATATAATCTTGAGCAATACATACACATATGAAAAATACAAAGGGTGTGGTAATGGATGCTGTAAATGCAAATTACAATCAATTTATACTGTATAGCTTTATTCCATTATTTCAAACGTTAAGTGCAATTACTGATATGAATATAAAGAGAAGCATCTTCCCTTGTGCCAGCCAGCTCTCTGCTGATGATCAATGACATTTTTCCACAGACCACGAAAATCAAAATAATATTGTCTTTTATACTGCCTTTGTAAAAGGTCACACAAAAATGGAAAATAATATAAGGACATAGTTATACTTTAGCCCTTCCAAGTTGTTTTTCATGTTACAATTTCATAAATATCTGTCATAGTTATCAGGGGATTTTTAATCTAAAAAAAGTTGTCTCTTGGTCTGAAGTAAAATGATACTGCAGGATAAGAATAGATAATGTACTACCCAGCCAGTCTTTTTGACTTATAATGCCCAGAATCCTTTGCCATTGATCATGCTGGATTGTCTAAAATATTAAGGTCAAGTTTACTCCTACCATAAGACAAGATAAATTGCCTCAAATGAATTCATCTTGTAGTTGCTGGGAATACATCCTAAAGACCTCAATCTCTTTCTTCACGTGGGGATAGGAAAGCACTTCTTAGGAAAGAATAGGAAAAAACCACAATTGATTTTGTCACTTTGCTTTCAGTTCTTCAGCAGTAGTAATGATTTTAAAAAAAGAACATGTTGAAGACTAAGAGAAAACAGGAAGCCTCTACCATTAATTACTTTAAAAGCCCATTGTTAATCTCATTTCGAGTAAATCCAAGCATACTGATCTTCTATGAGCACAGCAGTACTATTATTGGTCTCCCTCAGCTTCTCATATTAAATAACACATCACCTTTTCCATATAGATGCTATTTAGCCCAGACTTTTAGTAAACCAGCAGTCCTCCTTGTTGCTACACTTGTTACTCTGAATCCCAATTCCAACTTTTTTTCTTTTTTGCCGTTGTTCAATGACAGATTCAGGTACTGCTTTAATCTAGGATGACATGATTAATGCTTGTAACAAGAGGACATTGTTTTATTTAATCCACAGGGGATTGCTTTACTTAATGCACAGTGAAGCATGCCTTCCTACCACCACATATAATAGCAGGAGGTTACTGACACCATTCTAATCCCTTGCTTCTGCTATCTAGATGTGGCAAACTTCAATCTACTTGAAAGGGGGAAATTGCAATTTTCCTCCTTTCCTCCTCCCATTCTCATTGACTTCCCTCTTGAAAGAGATCAAGCTACTGCAACCCACCTGCAAGTTGATTTGATTTGGCTCATTCTCAAGGAAACATTTCTAAGCTTGCAGCCCACCCAGTGTGAGGACCAGCTGTCTATCAGGTGAGAGGACAAGAATAAATGACATCATCCTCCCACTGCCCCTATAAAGTTGAGAAAGCAATCTCTACTTAGGTATTTTTGCTCTGCAAAAATAAAGTTGTGTTTTTTCCTCTCTGCTGTACCATCAGGCCATCAGGTAAGTAAGTAAGGCCATCAAGGTTCCAAAACAGTTCTTCCAAATTATCTTCAAGTATAGCTGCATTGATGATTTCATTGTTAGAAGACTACTTGAGAATACTAGGCCTATAGCAGTGGTGGGTTGCAGGTGGTACGCTCCGGTATGGGTGTACCGGAGCCAGCCCGGAGCACCGGATACTGTTCCGGTACGGTGCTCCGGGGACCCACCCGCCCGCCCGAGCTTCTTACCTGTGTTTTAAAGCTTCTGTGCTGCTGCACATGTGCATGGCGCATACAGTGCCTACACAGTGCTCCGTGGAGCAGCTGGAGCATTGCAGAGGTGCTAAGACACATGCGTGCGCTATGCGTATCGGTTGGAACAGGATTTGAAACCCACTACTGGCCTATAGGTAGACTGGGAAGTAAAACAAAAATAAAACAGAAAGCAAAGGATAATCGTTTTCATCCTGTTGCCAAGCCCCCTAAAGCAGGGGTGTCAAACTTACAGTGTCATTTTGTCGTCATGTGACATAACACGACTTTTTCCTCCTTCGCTAAACTGGGGGTAGGCATGGCCAGCACGTGACGCATCTGGCCCACGGACCATGAGTTTAACACCCTTGCCTTAAAGGAAATTCACATGAACTCACCAGGGATCAAGTTTGACTGTTAACAAGAATTCATTTTAAATTATTATCATTTTATCTCTTAATTATTACAAATTAATATCTGTGTTGTTTTGCATTTGTGTGTTTCTCTTTTAACTTTTTTCTATTCTAATCTTTTTTGTTATTAGTACATTACTATTTTCTTTATGTTTCAGTAAACATTTAAAAAGAAAGAAAATAAAACAGTGGGAAGACAGAACACTCCTTATTTCTTTTTCTAATTTTCCACTCAAAAGCTGACACCCTCAAACTGATTTCCTAAGAGAACGTGAAATTTAGGAAGAACAATTTTGAAGTCTGAATTTTGAAATTAGTCCCTTTTCTTCATATGAACTAGCAATATATTGATGCTGATTTTAGTCCTTAAAGTGTGAAAAAA
Source organism: Thamnophis sirtalis (assembly GCF_051295495.1). Lineage (NCBI taxonomy): Eukaryota > Metazoa > Chordata > Lepidosauria > Squamata > Natricidae > Thamnophis > Thamnophis sirtalis. Next base: position 34,163,428 of record NW_028261381.1, read on the forward strand.
AATTACGAGCAACCGCTCTTTTGATTGAAGAGTTTTGAGTGAGAGTTGAATTTCCAATACTGTAATGAGAATAGAAATACCGAACCCTTATCCATCAGATATACTATATTACCTCTCCATCAAATGGGTTCTGTTGACATTGGTTAACAATGTCCATCAGCATAAAGATTGCAACTGTGTTTGTTTATATTCCAGGCTTAAAAGAAACAAAATTCTTAAATGGAGCAAAATAAAGAGGGAAAAACCCATCCAAACCAATATTATAAAAATAAAGAAAAAGATTTAATTCATAGGTAAAAAAAGAAATAGAAGAAGAAAACCCAATACCTTCACTTTAAAAGGTAGGAAATATTTGCAAAACTTTCATCCATTAAAAAAAAAGATAATACACTGTCCAATATAGCTTCTTTGCAAGTTTAATTTAGCTTTGATTTGGGGGGGGGGGGCAGTCTCTTTTATAACAATAAAATTTCCTCACCAGATGGACACACTTTCTCTTTCCACTTTCCTCCCGTTGCAGAGCTGTCTCAACTTCAGTAGCTTTTGGCTGCACTTCTGTTGCCGGCAAGAAGAGATTCTCTTGGATCAGTCAGGAACTTTGCAATGTCCCTGAGATCAGCAAGACATACTCTTCCCTGTCACTGTCTCTTCGGGATGGTTTAGGTCCAAAAGGACCGTCCAGCGGCAAAAGTATCAACTGCGATCTCAGAGCTCTGAGATCGCACGTCGTACCATTGCAATGTCAGCTCCTGTCTCATTACATATTGTTTTTGTGATTAATCACTATGCTTTAATTATGTTCAGTTTGTAATAATGAAAATACATCCTGCATATCAGATATTAACATTACAATTCATAACAATAGCAAAATTACAGTTATGGAGTAGCAATGAAAATAATTTTATAGTTGGGGGTCACCACAACACGAGGAACTATATTAAAGGGTCGCGGCATCGGGAAGGTTGAGAACCACTGCTCTGGTCAATTGTTCTTGTGTTGTGCTACATGAACTGAAACATGAACTGATCTTTTCAACTTCTATGTTCTAAGCAGACAAGGTTCTGCAGAGGCATCAAAAGGTTTTCTAGACATTCCAACTTCACAGTTACTTCAGTGTTCAAGTGTAAGAGTGAAAAGAGGATAGTAACTGATGTTGGAAAGTATAGTTTTCTTGAAAATGTCCACAGTGGGATTACCCTGATATTGTCATTGCAAAGGAGAAAAAATAAATGGTAAGAAAATTGACCATCTCCTTGTAGCAGTTCAGTTTGCAGTTAAAAATATGGCTTCTGGATGACTATTGAGTAATTTAGGATTGGATGCTGCCACAAAAGATGAGTCAGTGGACGGGGAGAGGGACGACTAGATTATTAGTACAGGGGAAAGAGGTGCTGTCTGAATGCCATCTGGACTCACTGGAGGAAATTTTAAAAAATACTTCTAAAAATAGGGAAAAGGATTATTAAAGGAGACAGTCATTTAAAGTATGATAGATGCTTAAAATGATCAGAGCAATATCACTTTCATCTGGAACAAAGGCTATCATATTGCATGTATTCTTCAGATACAATTTTAAGGTATTTTGGTAGTAATCCATCAAATACAATCAAAGGTTGTAAGTGTTGTTCAGTACATTTGTTTCTTTGTCCTTGTTCAAGAACTTCCACTCCCAAATCTCCAGCTCGATCCTAACAACATATGGCATTTGATTTCTGAATTCTCTGAATGTCAGAAAATATACAGTGTCATCAGCATATGGTGGCAGCTTTGGATGAAGTCTGAGCTATGTGAATCTCCCCAGTCAATAGAAATGACTCATTCCCTGAGATAATTTATTGTGCCATCTCAGGTCAATTCAGTGCAGCAAAGACTGAAAATGCAAAATAAGATAAATATAACATGAGTATGTCAGAGAGGAAGATTGATGGGAAGCATAGAACATGTCTTAATGGAGCAGCAAAAAGACCATCATCTGGCAGACAGCACCTTAGGGAAAAAGATAAACTTAATGGCAAACAGACGTGTGGCAACATGGAAAAAGATGTGTCGTGCTGTTCCCCCAACCCAGAAAATTAGGCCAGAAGAACCACGTACAAAGCAGGCTTCAGTAATAATAGTGATAGGTCTGATGTTAACAGGGCACAGAAAAGAGCCTTCCCAATGAAAAGCAGGAATCGTTTTAAAAGCAAGATGTCAGTGCTGAGAAGATTGTCTATAGCCATGCTCTCTGAAAGTTTCTCCTTTATTAATCTTGTTATTGGGGAGCAAATAGTAGAGTGTTTTATTGCAGGCTAGAACACAGGCTTGAATTCTAGCATAACAAGTAGATTGTAAGGACTAATTTGAAGCTCAAATAAAACAGGGAAGGAAGGAAAGAATGAAGGAAGGGATTTTGAATGAGAAGGCAAATAAGACTGCATTTGTATCTGTAAACGTGTGGCAGGTAATGATATTGTAACCCACAAAGGAGTAACTAAAGAGAGGATTTATCTTTAGTTTGTATTTAAAAAAGCCAGCACTGTTCACAGTGTAAGTCTGAACAGGAGCTCTGTTTCATATTGGCTAGGGATCATGCAGGGCTATGAAAATTTGTGTTGAGCTTTTTGCCAAGTATGCAATGCAGAATTTATGTATATTACCGTCTTGCTCTGGAACATAGCTTGTTTCACTCAGAGAACATTGCTCTGGGTTTCTTCAACCTGTTTTTTCTTCTAACCAAGTAAAGGTTACACATTCCCATCCTGTCAGATTCATTTTCCAGATTCAGGATGTGATACTAACTAAAAGCAAATCTTTTTTAAAAAGTAGAGTGGGTAAATTTTCCTTAAATCACATCCAGATCCTAGTTACTAGATAGACATGTCCATTTTAGATGAGGACACGTCAAATATTACCATTCATTAATTTGTTAGTAGATATGTAACATGTACTTCAGTCATCACCATTCATTTAATGAATAAAATTATTACACAGTTCAGGCAAATTCCCAATCTCTCTTTCCCTCTTTTTATATGATCTGGATATACTCATAACAAACTTTATAATTATGACTGCTTTTTGAATCTCACAAAAGATCTAAATGTAATGTTTTAAAGGCCTAATAGTTACAAATTTGTTACAGGTTCCAAGCATCTGTTTCCCCATTAAGACAAATTATGGGGAAATTCAAAAGTACCAAACAAAGCAGCACCTGTGGCATTAATTACTTAACAATCGAACATTCAGCAATCTCATGGCTTTTGACTCTACTGTTTTACAAAAATAAAATATTTAGAACAATTACCAGATCTGCAAATTGAGAAGACTGCTTTAGAACCTGTAAAAAAATTTTAAGCAGATGTTACATGCATGGCTCTGTTCCCCTGCCTTCATTTCAATATTCCCTTCCCTATTTTTTAATGTTTTATATTATTTTCCTTAGCAATTACAGTTAAAATATTTATGAACCTCAGGACAGCTAATTTGTCAAATTTATAGTTCACCAGACTGAGACCCAGAGCCATAATACTGAAAATATAAGAGATCTCATTTAACATTTCTTGGCTTTATACAACTGGTAGCACTTTCTTGCCTTATGGCTAATCAATATGATGTAATTTAATACTTTACTTTGAATAACATTGAGCTGGCAAACTGCAGCCCTTGCTTTTCATGGAGATTCTCTGCAGCCCATTCTCCCCAACACACACACACACACACACACACACACACACACACACCATAAGCGGAAAGGAGGACAAGTGGTAAAATCTGTGTCACCACAGAATGACATCATGAATTTCTCCCCTTATATACTTATGTGTGATGCATAGTAATATAGCTGCAAAAGGATGAATGCGTGTTACAACATGATTTGCACTATCATTATGGTTAAGTCATCCCTAAACGACTAAGCCACTAGTTAGCAGATTTCAGCAACACCGTTTTGACCTCTTTTGGGACACGGGTTTAACAGTGTTAATATTGTTTCAATTTTTCCATCTCCCCCCCCCCCCATCCCCAGAATGAAACCCTGACTCACAGAGCAGATAATTTTTCACTCTGGGTGGGTTTAAAGAATGAAAATGGCAGCAATTTTCCTCTGAAGGTCTCCTGCTCCAACTCCAACCAACATACCACCCCAAAAAATTAGCCATGTCTGGTGAAGTGATAACATCCACAGATGACCCTTGATGTCAAACCCCTCAACATCTGGAATAACAGCTTTTCAAAGTGTTTCCATTCTGTTTATCAGAATGAAATCTTTTTCTTTAAAAAAAAACCTAGCTACTTGCTAGTCCAGATTGATTTAGTATTTTTAAAAAAGGCCTCCTCAGAAATCCACTGAAGAAAACAATTGCAACCTCGTTCTTTCCACGATGCCTCCTTCTCCTATCTGCACTGAAATCTTAAATTCAGCTTTGAGTTTCCAAGAACCTCTCAAGCCTGGATGCCAGATCTGCTCGACCAAGTGAAGCAACAGATATCGCCATTATTAATCACATTAAGACAGTAAAACAGGTGCCATTTGGAAACAAAAAAAGCAAAGAAATCAGCATGCGTGTTTCGTGGAAATAGCCTTGCTGTGCCTTGGCCTTCAAGAACAATTGTTCCTGATTACAGAGTCAGTGTCACTAGGCAACAGTGCATCTGATTTGAACATTGCCATCTTGCGCAGGAAAAGGTAGATTGGTTCAGATGAGAAGATGCATCTTATCTATCAAAAGACCATGTTGCTGTTTGAAGTCAAGATTGCAACTAATTATACCTCAAGGCATAATCTATATGGGATTTTATTGTTTTTCCAGGTCAATGTTATAATGCACAACTAGAACCATAGGACACTGCCAGTAGAAAACAGATATAGTCTTCCCTGGTCATTTCCTGAAGCATCTGAACCAGTGGTGGGTTCTGGATCCTGGTACAACCGGTATGGTGCAACGGGGCCCGGCGTCCACCACATAAATGCGCACAGCGCGTGCATGTGTCCTTACCTCCTGTGATGCCTCTGTGATGCTCCAGCTGCTTGGCAGAGCATCGCGCAGATGGTGTACACTCCATGTCCATGCGCAGAAGTGCAGAATAGTTCAAATACAGGTAAGGAGGGCAGGAAGGCAAGTGGGCCCTCCGGAGCACCATACGGGAATGGTACCCGGTGCTCCCAGCAGGCACGGGTACCCCCGTATCGGGGCATAATGCCTGCAACCAACCACTGATCTGAACGCTGATTGCAGGAGATGAATTATATTGACTACTCTACCAATGGTAACCCATCCCCGTCATTTGGCCATTCAGAAATGGAAGGCTACATGTTTGAGATCTAATATGAGCCCAGAAATAGCAAATCATGAAAAAAAAAATGAATATCTAAATCAAAGCTATCAAGCCATGCCTTTGGAGCAGGGGTGTCAAACTCAAGGCCTGGGGGATGGATCCAGCTCACAGGGTGCTTAGAACCAACCCACAGGGCTGCCCTAGATACAGCAAAGAACCATCCCATGGAACCTCTGCCAGTGAAAATAGAGCTCAAGCGGACAGCCCTCCCTAGTTCCATTTTTTACTGGCAGCGGGTTGCAGGAGGCCGTCGCAGCCAAAAATGGAGCGCAGAAGACCATTTTTGCTGGCAGAGCTCTTGGGCCACCACTGGTGCCCCCGACACGAGTGACGTTGAGCTGGCCATGCCCCCCCCCCCGAGGTCCATCACAACCCTGATGTGGCTCTCAATGAAATCGAATTTGATGCCCCTGCTTTACAGTATTTTGTTACCTGAAAACAGTTTTGCATAATTGGGATTGGTCAGTATAAATTTGTCTCTGACTGTACAGGGAAGAGTAAAAGTTAACAAGTTTTGAACTATTATTGAGTGTAGAAGACTGAGGAGATCGACTTGAAGACGAAATACAAGAGCAATTATGAAAATACCAACTTAATCATGAAAAAGGGGTGAAAAGGAAGCCCAAGATTGCCTCAATTATTTTCTGCCCAAGAGGAGAAAGTGAGAGAAACGTCAGACTTTCAAGATTATGTTATTATATCTTCTGAATACAGAATTCTAGTAGTCTTCATAGAAACATGTATCTTGACCTGGCCTACCTCAAAGGGCTGGCAATGAGGATGGCTGTGATATTTGAAGTGCTATGTATGGCACTTCAACTTCTTGAAGTTGTAGAACACATCCTAATGAAAGGATACCAAATTTTCCATATTGTAAAGAAGATACATTTTTATCTGGTTTTGTCCTACTGCATTTACAAATTGCTATAATCAGAAATTAGGAAGATGCAAGATCCAAAAGACATCTATTTATATAAATGAGTCCTTGGAAAGGCTGGTTGTTGTGATTGTTCTACAAAGGACACCAGAGTCAGAAATAGGTTTTTCTACCTTTACTTCCCTGAAACTTCTATAACAACTAATTCCAGACAATCTGCAAGAATCTACATCAAATACAATCCATGATAATAGAGCACCAGAAGACCATTGGCATGATTAACTCTCCACGCTACACTCCTCCTTCTCAAGATACAGACCCTATGCTATTTACAAATGTCATGTGATGTAGTGGGTTTTGTATGAAAATAAAGCAATGGCTCATCATCAACAGCAAGGTTCACTGTGTCCAACATGATTGTGATGCTGCTAGAACTATCACCAATTGTGAATTTATTTCAAAGGTAGGTAATTCCATAATCACAGTGGAGTCCTGAACACTTTAGTTTATTTTGTAGGGACAAATGAGGCAACCCACTAGACTAGGGTTTGTGCAATTGTGTCTCCTTCTACTTTGTATGTGTGCTGCTGTCCAAGGAACAAGATCCAAGCTGCATTCAAGCAGAATCCCCTTTTGTGGATTGAAGATTGACAATAGTGGATCATCAGTAATTAAGGTAACTAAATCCCCTATAGTTACTAGTTGAAGCATTTATCTCCCCAAACCATGCTCAGAGCTTTCTTGTCAATTTGTGCATATTTTTTCCCTCTAAATATGGATTTTCACTGGGCATTGTCTGCACATTAGACTTGTATTGATTTTATAGCAGATGGCACAGTTGCTATGGCTTCCCTAAAAAAAAAGAAAAAGAAAATAGAACTAGGTGAGCATATTGAGCATTTTATTTTTTACTAAAGTCTTTTACCTTCCCATCCAGTATGACATTTCCCAGATTCCCTGGGGACAACCAAGACCCTGGAGACATGTAATGACTAGTATTCAGTCTGGTTAAGATTGTGGTGCATATATTCCAAGAGTTCCATCAGAGTTTTTCACCCAAATAGAAGTGCTTATCAATCTATTATTGTCCCAATGGTGGGTTAAATTGCCCTGATGGACAGGAATGATGTAATGGACTCAGGATGAAAGGTTTTTTGTTTCTGTCTGCCAAAATCATCCTCAGATATAAGATCTCTCTTATTTTTGAACCTTTTTGAAACTGTTGTTTATCAGGAAAATGCACCTCGTTTTGAATAACCAAGCTGTTCCAAAGTAGGCAATGTGATGGGGGAAGCTTATAATTGACCCTTTTTTAAAAGGAGAAAGAATGTAAATCACATATCCTCTGATTTATTAGAGGATAAGAGAGGGGGCAGGGAGGGAGAGAGGAAGAAGAGGAAGGAAGGAAGGAAGAGAGAAAGAAAGAAAGAAAGAAAGAAAGAAAGAAAGAAAGAAAGAGGTCTTCACATGGCAACCAGGAGATCAATTGAATATTTTACTGCTTCCTTTTTGTTAATTATATGAATTTAGTTTTCTGCAGCAATAAAAACTAAATTGTTTTGGAGAAATTTCCTTTTCCTATTACCTCAGTTCTATATCCCCTCTGTCTTGGCAATTTATTACTGTGAAGACTAAAATTAGTATCCAGTCATATATAAATGTCTGTTGCCAGATGTCCATAATACGAGTCATTTTTTGGAGCAGCTTTCACCAGCTGCTTTTTTTTACAGTCATGACTTCTGCTGATTACATTCTTTCTCAGTATTTTACACTGGGATTTTTTTTAAAAATTAAAGTGTCCCTTGAATTAATGAATACCCAAACTAGCTTACCTATGATTTTATCTCCCTGTTCTTTACTTGCGAGTTCCTTTCTTGGAACTCATAGCTATTGGTTAAACGCAGTTGTGATATTATCAGTTTACTTAATAATTCTGAAATGGCTTCATTAAAAATCAGCAGGAGAATGAGGAGTCCTGTTGCAGATTTTAATTACTGAGTTCAGTTAAGGCAATATGAGGTTATGGATGAGACACATTTCACATACTACTTGTAGGTAAGATATCAAACATCCCAAAATTTGGAGATACAATTTTCCAATAATTATTGCCATTCATACGTGTTTTAAGGTAGACATCTGAACCTTAAATATACAGTTATGGATAGATGTTCAGGTTAGCATTCTTGGGTGCAAGATATTGAGCATATATTGTTCCAGCTACTAAAAGCACTATCATCTGTTATGTTATGCAGTTTTTATAAACGGATGAATCATTGCTGTGAATTCCACTGAGACTGTATTTTATTTGATCTGCTGTCCCTTCGTAGACTGACTTTCTTTGTCACAAAACATACCCAATGATATTTAAAAGGAGGGGGGATGTCCATGCCAATTTTTTGGCATTGTTAACCAATATATCTCATCAAGAGAAAATCAAGTGAAGCCAGCAATCTTTTAGGAAACACATAACAAGAAGCAGAAAGGAGCAATGAGTTCTTAAAATAACAGCTCTCCATGTATAATGCAGCTTTTCAACAATCTAAGGCAGAGGCATCTGAACTTTTTGGTAGAGCAATCCTATTTTTATTTGGGAGAAAGACTACCTACCCTTCCACTTATATTAAGGCAGGACATAAAGTGAGATTTGGACATAAGAGTGAACATGAAATGGGGTCAGACTAGAGAATCTCCCGTGGGCCCGTTTATCCCTTCTATCTTGTTATACATTTTCTAGTCTTGAAGAAAAACAGGAGGTTTGAACTCAGGAAACTCAAATGTCAAACTGCAACACCTGTTGTAAGTAGGCCACGTCAGTTGGAGGTCTCGCTTGTGAGTCAGACATAGAGCTTAACCACAAAATCCAGAATGAAACTAGTGTTTCCTGCATGCTTCTCTGCCTAGCAATAAGGAACTTAGCCAATTGAAATGCTTTAATATTTCCGTGTTTTTGATGTTTTGAACACATTATAAGAATGTGTCTTTGGATTAGAACCCTGTTTAGACGTTAGAAATTGCTATCTCAATCTGAACTATTTAGCCAAATAACGTTTTTCTTGATCTCACAGTCCGAATCTCCTGATTTTCTGCAACAATATAAACTAGAAAATAATAAATAGTAATAATACTTGCAATTAATTTCAGTTCAATTAATGTGTTGGGTGAATTTGTCAAGTTTATTTTTAGATGAAATGAATGACATTAATTAGAATTTGGTTCATTTAAAAATAAACACAATACATAAATATATATTTAATGCAAATGTGACAACATAAAAAATTGAAATACAGTAAACTGAATTTCATGTGAGGAGAGAAGAGGGAGGCATTCAAAGGGGAAAAAACATTTGAGTTGAACCACAAGATAAAATGACAGCTAGAAGACGACTATGAAATTTATAACCGACAACAATTCATGAAAGCAGCTGAAGCCAGAAGCAGCATGAAAACATACTGGAAGTAACTGAAGTGGGGGAGGGGCAGTGGTGGGATTCAGCCAGTTCGCACCTATTCGGGAAAACCGGTTCTTAACTTTCTAAGAGGTTCAGAGAACTGGTTGTTGGAAGAAATCTTCTTTTGGGTTTTTTTCCGCTTTACAGGGCTAATCCTGTAAGGAAGGCAGGAAGGAAACATTCTGGTGTTGTTTCTAGCTTAATCTTTATTGCTCTGCTTACAGAAACTGCATCTCAGGTTAACCCTTATTACATTGTAACAGCTAAGGCAAAGCGCCCATTGGCCTGAGTGACATTGAGTTGGCCACACCCACACAGTCACATGACCACTAAGCCCCACCTACCTACCTGGTCATTAGGACAGAGAACCGGTTCTTAAATTATTTGAATCCCACCACTGGGGAGGGGGGAGACTTTTAAAGGCCCTTCAGAAGGATAAGACCACAACTAACTGAGGAGAAGTTGACAAAGAATGCCAGCATTTTTATTGTGACTTCTTTGCCTTAAAATATTCATGTCAGCATTTTTACTGTGACCTCTTTGTCTTAAAATATCCATCTCCCAAACCAACATTTAGATGAATTTTCAACAGTATCAAAAATCAACTCAGATTAGGTTCACCATAAAATTTGATAGACCAATCAGGAAAAGCCTCAGGGCTAGAATGGTATCACCTTATAAATTGAGAAAGTTATAGAGAATCCCAAGCAAAACAGTCTTGAATAACTGCCTAGGTAGCAACAGCATTTAGATTTATATACCGTGTCCTAGTGCTTTATAGCACTCTCTAAGCAGTTTACAGTGTCAGCATATTGCCCGCCCACAATCTGGGACCTCATTTTACTGACCTCAGAAGGAAGGAAAACCGAATCAACCTTCAGCCAGTTGGGATCAAACTCGTGGCTGTGGCAAAATTAACATGCAATACTGCATTCTAACCACTGCACAACTATGGCTCCTATGAATGACATGAATGATTGTCCTGAACTATGGAAAACTTTGTTTCTAATATTCAAGCAAGACAATCTAGAAAAATCTATTAACTACTGCCAAATCTCTCTTCTCTCTTTAGTTTACAAGTTCTTTACTCAAGTTATATGGAACAAAGTAGAGGAAAAACGTAGAAGAACATCATTCATGAGTACTTAGTTTTTGCAAAGGATACTCAACCATTGACTACTTCACACAATTAACCTGCTGATAGAACAAGTAAAAGATATTCACATACCTCTGTGCTTTAAGGTCACTGATTATGAAAAAAACATTTGACATAGAAATACATGCAAAGATAAATGCTTAAAAATAATCAAGGCCTATGAAATCAGACTTGACACAAACTTGACATCATTCATTTTCAGTTCACCAAAGACACCGTCATAATCCATCATAAAATCCAAGAATCCAAACAGAGTCTAAATAACTTCAATATGGCCAATAAAGCAGCTGATCTGAAAGTTAACAGAAAATCAGTTGCAGCTTCCAATGTGAATGGCTGAATGAAGATGTCTTTGCAAATGAGCAGAGACAATGACCATTGTGAAGAATGAATGATCAACAAGTAGACCAGACCTTCAAGCTCTCAGGATAACATGAGAATAAGCAATTGCCCATGAGTGGTCTGAGCCGAGAGCCGAGGTGGCGCAGTGGTTAGGGTGCAGTACTGCAGCCACTTCAGCTGACTGCTAGTTCTGCAGTTCGGCGGTTCAAATCTCACCGGCTCAAGGTTGACTCAGCCTTCCATCCTTCTGAGGTGGGTGAAATGAGGACCCAGACTGTGGGGGCAATATGCTGACTCTGTAAACCGCTTAGAGAGGGCTGAAAGCCCTATGAAGCGGTATATAAGTCTAACTGCTATTGTTATTGCTATTGCTATGGCGGAGACTAAAACAGCAGTTTCCTGTAGGTTTTGAATGCCAGGAGCCAATGGAGATGACATCTTTGTTCTCACCAGCAGCTGAGCTTTAATAAGGACACTAAATCAGACAAACTCACTTTCTAATCACATTCAGAAATGTTCAGTTCAATTACTTTATAGGTATTAGAGACAAAACCATAAAACGACAAGCTTAATTTGACACCTGGTGAGATTTACCTCATTTTTGGATTTAAATTTTTTTAAACAGAGACTTAATAATTTAAAATAATATAACAATGGGAAAAAAGAAAAAGGATTTTGGTCTAAGAAAGTTTAAACAGACTGGGAGGCCAGTGAAGCTTGGAATATTGATTATTTTTGTTGTAAGATCTTAAAAAACAAATACATAATTAAATAATGTGGGAAACAACTGAAGAATTAAACCCATCTAACAATTGTGCCTTGATGGTTGAAAATGGACACTAGAGGGAACCAAAGGACTAGACAGAAAAGAATTAAAAATTATTAAGCCAGCTATAACTTTGTTCCCTAATTTTAAAATAATTTTATAACTAACATCTCAGAAAGATGTACAGATATCAATGGATTTTTTTAAATAGATGAGATTACTTTTTTTTTTTAACCTGACGCAAGACATTATAGAAACAGCAAAATTGAGATTACCTAAATGGGAATGCAAAAGACAGGATATGATGGAACAGGTGCAACAAGAAATCCTGGTTGATGCCTCTTTGTGGGATTTATAAAATAGGCTGGTGATAGTTTGGGAAACTCCTCTTGAATTGATGAAACATTGAATCATTCAAAGCTATTAAAATATTGTAAATGTTAAGATTGTGAAAAGCAAAAAAGGATATTTGATCAGATAGATACACATCATTTTTGTATGTAATTTTGGTTATTTAAAAAAAAAATTTCACTGAATGTGCATTATATGTTCATATGGCTACTACGTTGCTATGACATACAGTATGTATTTAAGATGTTTGAATCTATCTACTTAATAAATGGAACTATTCAGTGTTTCTTTTGGCCTAGGAGCACTATGTAAAAAATACTGAGACATTAAACGACCTATGAGCCAAGAAAGTTTATACTACTACAGCTCTCATGTCTTTTTGTAATCTTTAATTGGGTGAAACAGTGCATCATGGAGCAACAATTTTTAAATCAAGATATCTCAAATGGACTAACTTTAAAAAATGCATCCAAAAGCCAGGACCATTACTCCTGTGGGATTGAAATCTCAAAGATTTCAGACCAGTTCCATTCATAAATTTATAGCTGCTGCTGCATCACCACAGTTAGCTATGTTCAAATGATTGTGATTTTTGACTACACTTCTCAGAAATCCATAGGTTGCATGGAACAAAGAAAAGTGTTGTTGTTAGTTGCAAAGTCGTGTCCGACCCATTGTGACTCCGTGGACAACGTACCTCCAGGCCTTCCTGTCCTCTACCATCCTCTGGAGTTTATTTAAGCTCATGCCTACTGCTTCAGCCACCTCATTTTCTCCATCCCCTTCTTCTTTTGCCTTCAATCTTTCCCAGCATTAGGCTCATTTGGTGGCCAAATGAATAGTAGGAGGGGTGTATGTATCCTCACCCTCTTTCCTATCTTCCTCTAGCCCCTAAGACCAATCAGTTGGTGGGAAGGCCTGACTGGCAAATGACAATTGAAAACTACTCATAGGAACACTGAACTGTCCAAGGATCTCTGTGTTTGATGTTTCAGTCAAATGTTATATGGCATTTTCAGTTAGACATTACCTACTAAATGTATTTTCATGTAGAAGAGAAGATGTCATTTCTCTATTATCCTTTTTGTATCAATGAAAATATCAAAAGTACAAGGTAGAAATTTTTTCCATGTTAAAGAAGCAATGCCTGTGTGGGTATGTACTTGTGACAAACCCCCCAAAAAGTTCAGTGGATTTTACTTTTGGCTTCATAACAAAATACAATTTGTATTTCAGCACAGCTTAGACCAAATAGCCCTAGAGGGCAGAAATTCATAATGAAAAAGCAAATTCTTTGCTTCCTGATTAAGCATTGAATATTGGGAAAATATAATTTCCAAAGGCAACCTGGAAGATGCATTTATATCTTAGAAATCACATTTCCTACAAAATAAATTCATTGCTCTTAGTTTGTACTAGCATAGAAGCATATTTCAACTGCATTTTCTTTCTTTGAGAAGAATAATGAACGATTGCCTCAAAATAATCGCAAGCAAGAATGACAGTTGGAATGAAAAAGACAACAAAAACAACACTTATTCTCATTCAATTTGCAAAATGTGCCACACAAAGCAATGGAAACTGTCAAAATATATTATTTCTTCCATTTTCCAAGCTTTCCAAGACAATCAGTATGTGCTCACATGTGTGCAATTACTGAAATGAAAATTAAAAGTAGTAACACTGTTTGAAATCAAATAATGTTAGTTGCATTACCTAATTCTTATCACAACAAAAATAATGCAAAACATAGCAATCCCTTAAAAGTATAATCAGTGTTCCACACTGCCTCCTATGTTGTTATAATGTTTTAAATATCTACTTACAAAATGAAATTAAAAGTTTGCATGTAAGATGATTTTCTTCGTTAACACAGCATAATTAAATTCATCCACCACTGTAACAGTTTATATCAACTTTCTCCAGATGTTTACATACCGTATATCAGATTTCTAGGCAAACAAAATGTAATAGTTATCTCAGTTGTTCTCTGGAGATATAAAATAAAGGAGTTTGCAACAACTGCATACTTAAAACCTCAAAGTATCTGCAAATCAAAGTATGAAAATAGATTTCATTAAGATCCTAAATTATGTTATATTTCCCTTAAGGTGCAAAGAGTCTGCATTTAATTAACATTTTTTATTTAAGGAAAGGTAATGTATATCAGAGTGATTACTTCTTTTTAATTGTAAAACAACCAATAAATTTGTTACAAGGTTGTAATGCCAATTTGTCTTCCAGGCAGAGTGGATAATCAGTGGCACCAGCACTTAAGAACAGTAGAAAAAAAAAGTAGGATTTCAAGGTAGTCTGAAGTGGAATAGATTGGCATCTATTGAATCTATGAAAAAAAAACTGATTTTAGTTTCTCCTGGGGAAAAAAATGGAAGGGCAGTTTGTCCTGTCAGATGTTTCTGATTGAGGATATTTTGAAAGAGCCAGGATGGTCACAACAAGCATGGCAAACAGTCAAAAATATGTGTGCTGAAGTTCAAGTAAATGTAAAAGTAGTAGTAATATAATTCCAAAGGTGCTTTTCCAAAAGGCACTGGACTTTCTTGGTTTTTTCCTTAAAAACGTTTCATTTCTCATCCAAGAACCTTTTTTAGTTGTAACTTTAAAACTTGAAAAGCAAAACGTTTTCAAGGAAAAAAACCAAGAAAGCCTTTTATAATATATTTCAGGAAATTATTAGTTAATACTGTCTCATTTTAGATAGTCCAAGAGAAATCAGTGGGATTAAGAGAATTTATGTAGGAATTATAAATTCACTGGGATTGTGATTTAAGTCTATAAGTAGTGGTAGTAGTGAACCACATGAGGGTTATAGTAGTAGAATCTTTTGTGCTTTGTTCACAAGTAAAATTCAAGAGAATGAAATGGGTGATATTAAAAAAAAGTCCATTATATCTGTTTTCCGTTCATTCGTAGACTCTGGGCTGGGGTGTTGTTTACAGAACATGCAGCAGGTATTAATACAATTTTCTTTTGCTTTCAAAGAGCAACATCTAGCACTATAATATGTGTAAGATATGAGATAGGCACAGATAAACAATTGGGAAATAAATGCCAATCTATATACTTGGTTAACCAATTCTGTTTCATTAGTATTTCATTTAACAGAACTGCTACGAAACTAAAGCTGCAAAGCAGTTTTCATTTTCTGCTAGCTTTAAAGAAATCCCCAGAATATTGAAAATGTGCTAGCTTTTGACTATTTTTTAACAAGTCTACAGGATCTGAAGAAAAGGTCTACTGTACCAGCTAAGGTTATTCAGAATAGGCATCACGTATTAAGGAAATGCTCATTTATTTTTCTTACATGGTGATTTGGAATATGGCAGGTCAGTTGCATGTAGTGGTTAAAGGCCATGGCTAGAAACCAGAAGACCATGAATTATATGAATAAGATATATAAGTTGGTTACTAATTTTGGATGATTTTTTTTATATTCCAGAAATGAAAAATATAGAAAACATGGATCTTATTTCTTTCTTTTTTTCATTTTCCTTCTTTTATGGTTAATGTATTCTAAATACTATAATGTAGGATTATTTTTAATTATACAAATAGCTAGTACATTTTGTTCATGGGTGGGTTTCTGCCAGTTCTAACCTCTTCTATAGAAGAGGTTCCACAAATCTATAGTGCCATTTAGAACCAGTTCCAGCTCCCTCCCTCCGCCCATCTGCACATCATCAAGATGAAGAATAAGAGGAGGAATTCTGGGAGGTGAAGTCCACAAGTCTTAAAGCTGTCAAGTTTGAACACCCCTTGGGGTTTTTTTATAAAGGGTTAGGGGTGCAAAGGTCTTGTAACTTGACAGCTTTAAGACTTGCATGCCTCAATGCCAGAGTTCCTGAGCCAACATGACTGGAGGAATTCTGGGAGTTGAAGTCCACAAGTCTTAAAGCTGTCAAGTTTGAACACTCCTGGTTTTTTTTCTAAAGGGTTAGGGCTGCAAGGGTCTTGTAACTTGACAGCTTTAAGACTTGCATGCTTCAAATGCCAGAGTTTCTGAGCCAACATTTTGGTTGCTAAGCAAGAGCGTTGTTAAGTGAGTTTCACCAAATTTTACAAGTTGGCCGCGCCCACCCGGTCACATGGCTAGCAAGCCACTCCCACCCGATCACATGGCCGGCAAACCACTCCCACAAAACAGGCCATACCTACAGAAGAGGTTCTAAAAATTTTTGAAACCCACCACTTATTTTGTTGCTCTGGTTTGTTAAACTTCACCATTTTTTAAAAAAATGATGATTTACTGTATAAATTATACCTTATCAATGTGATATTTTTTACAAAGTTTTAAATGTTTAGTGTCTTCACAAAATCCTGGTTATTGTATAGGTTGGAAAAATAATAACTCAATAGCTCATGTAAACAGACATAAAATACTGAGGCAAGATACTGCTAGTCCTTGTCTTATGACCACAACTAAGCCCAACATTTATGTTGCAGTTAGGTCTTGCCCCATTTTACAACCTTTCTTGCCACAATTATTAAATGAATCGCTGCAGTTGTTAAGTTAGTAACATGGTTAAGTGAATTTGTGTGTTGGAAGGTTGCAAAAGGTGATCACGTGACCCCAGAACATTGCAACCACCATAAATATGACTCAGTTGTCAAGCATCTGAATTTTGATCACATTGGTGTGGGGATGGTCATAAGTGTGAAAAACAAGTCCTTTTTTTCAGTCCCATTGTAAGTTTGAATACTAAATGAAGTGTTGTAAGTCAAGGACTACTTGTATTCAAAGCCTTATTTCACTGATTACATTATATTACACTCTGGCTCCAAGACTAATTCACATCTCGTCCCATTTGAATCTTGCCATTCCCCTATGAAACAGCTAAATGGCATGAGTTCAAGTCCCACCTTAGCCATGAAAGCTGGCTGGATGACCTGGGGCCAGTCGCTCTCTCTCTACCCAACTCATTTCACAGGGTTGCTGTTGTGGGGAAAATAGGAAGATGTGTTGAATATGTTCTCTATCTTGAGTTGCAAAAATAATAAAGGCGAGATATAAATAAATAATAATAATAAGCTTCCTAGTTTGAGGATTCAGGATTGGGAAGATTTAATTTGACTTATGAAACCTTTATGAAACCTTTGCTTATGAAAGGTCCCCAAGTGACTTTGGCCCAGTCATCCAGACAAGGCTTTCTCTTGTCCTAGTCTGACATGAATGCTACCCTGTTTCCCCAAAAGTAAGACCTCCCTGGATAATAACCCATCGGGCTCTTGAGCGCATGTGCTAAAAGAAGCCTTCCCCCGAAAATATTTAAATGCATGCACAGCCAATCCCGCCATTTCTTCTGGTTGCTTGCTGTGCAAAAAAGACGAGGTGAGGAGGCGAGGCCGGAGGGGGGGAAGGGAGGGGGAACATGCCCCATGCACCCCACACACCCTTACCTAATGGCTGCTCCTGCAACTCTAGCCACTGCACCCCTCGTGTCACCCTAATGGCCACCGCAAAAAGAGTGCCAGGTCCAACCTGCACAGCAGCAGCCATGAGGTGACCATACTCACTGCCTCCTGCACCTCAAAACTAATAAGACCTCCCCAAAAATACGGCCAAGCACCTACTTCGGAGGAAAACACTGTATTACAATTATCTTTCAGAGCAAGCATTTCAGGAGCAGGGATAAAAAGTCTGCTTGATTCTCCAACCACAGAGGACTATATTTCTCCAAGCAATGGTTCAGAATGATACCTCACTCCAACTCTTGCAGCTTTTCCCTTTGTTTGAATACATCTCAAGCATAGATTATTGAGGAATCCATATAGGCAGCATGAGAGCATATCAAAGACTCACATTGCTGATCCCAGTACCTGAGTAGTAGGTAGAAGACTGATGTTCTGCCCCATGTCCCCCTAGAGATAAACATTTGGGTGAGACAAATTCTGCCATGAATGCTGAGCCAAGTCCACCTCTTAGGCAAAATCTTACTGAAAGGGATGGAACACAATAACTTTAGGGGCAATTGCGTCACTTCTGCCTTTAGGCATTTTTTCAGTTGCTTTGGCTTTTTCTTCCTTTTTTCATAATTTGAGGCTTCAGCCCTTACAGTTCCTCATTACAGTGAAGAAACAGAAAGCATTCTGAGCACAAATGTACAGCCGCAAATAAAATTGAAGGGAAGAACAGATAAATCATAGCTTAGAATCTAATTTTTATCACAGGCGTCACTCCAGTAAAGTGGTGTGCTTTCAAGATAAGCCATTTTGCAAATCTGAGAGGAAAAAAAACCATTTTAAAAAGCAAGAACTTTTAACGATTATCTTAAACCAGAATCCCAAAGCTACATTAGCCAAATAACATATGCTACAGAATAAAAATACTAAGCAATGAACCCTTCTCTCAGGTCACAAGCATTTTGCCCAACTCTTTGGTTAAACATCTTTATCCCTAACATGACAGAGGAAGTGCTTGTTCTAGAAATAGGACAATGGAGTAGATAATAAGTCTTTTAATCTTTGCTTTAGAAAATAAATCATATTGAAAAACATTTCCATTTGTTTTCTTCTCTAAGGCAGCAAGAAGCAAACTGACGTGTTCCAAAATGTATGGGTCATCATTTCTTACTATTGTGTTAGCTGACACTTATGGAATAGGTAGTGCAAAATACCTACAGAACCTGGGTCTACCTTTGTTTTATACTTTGGATGCAGTCAGCAATCTGCAGATCATATATGACCCAACCAGCATTTAATTTGCAGACCTCTAGCATGCTAAGAATATGAAATTTGAAAACAAAATGCTTAATTTTCAAGTCTGCTATAAACTATGCTAAATTATGTTATATAACAATGTAACATGTTATTATATAATGCTATTTTATTATATAATACTACTGAATATTTTTCCGCAAAAATGATTCTGCAAAGTTAAAGTGAGCTGTTCAAAACATGATGTAACCCTTATTGCTTAGATTTTACATGTGTCCATGTAATGCCCTTTGTATTAACAAAAGCAGGAGTTTGAGAATGCACGCTTAGAACTTTTGAGTGTATAAAAAAAATTGTATGGCCACTCAGGAAAACTTTAATTTTACTTTATTATATATTTCCTTTGATTCAGGACTTCAGAGTTGTGTATAAAATATTTCCCCCTTCTGTTGAATATAACAGGCAGGGAAACCTTGGGCAAAGGTTTCCCTCTGGTTCGCCTGTGAGGCGGAAAAGACTGGTGGTTCAAATTGACTGGTTCACACTACAGGAGGGAATTTCAAGAGATCTCAGTGGCTGAGCTGTCGGGCAGCTCCCTTTAAAAGAGGAAGCTGCTGGACAGCACCGGCACCTCTAAGTACCGGTCTACTAAATAAAGAGCTGTTGTATTAGCTGAGTGTCCTTCCTCTTCACTTGACCCATACTTAATATACCCCCCATTATTATTTTTTTGCTACATTACTGAGTGGTTGAGCTAAGACACTGGTCCAAAATCACGTAGTATACTTCTGTGGCTAAGGCTACATTAAAATCTAAGTTTCCCTGCTTCTAGCCCAAACTTTAGCCACAATCTGGTTCTGAAATGCTTTGGATTCTGGGTTAATGCAAACAATCTTCTGTAACCTTCTTTTAAAACGCAGGTTAATTTGCTTCTACCTTGTTTCCTTCCTGACAGCAGCAGAAGAAATAACATTAAGAGCAAAATTGCTGCCAAGCCCTCTTCTGCAACCTTCCAGGTATTTTGAGAGTTAAGGGGATGACAGCCAAGTTAAATAGTTTGAGACCTGAAGGCCAGTGGTAAACAGCTTCCAATCTTAGAATTTATGTTTGAAAACTGATGCATAACCCAAGTGGTATAATAATAAAATGCCAAATTAAGCCCCAGAAGCATTATGCAAAACTCCAGCTCAAGAGGTAAATGTACATTTATAATGAACTAAATGTCATATGGTTTTATGAGATCAGGGGAGGTAGAACTGGTTGGTGAAAGCATTTGCCTTCCAGCCTATCTTGATTTTCTGGCACAATTCCATGCAGTTTTCTTAAATTGAATATTTTTCTGATGTGGTTTGCTATGGACTTCTTCCTAAGGCTGAAGGAGAATAACTGACCTAATCAATCGGTTGGCTTTGTGCCTAAGGTAGGACTAGAACTCCCAGTTGCCACGTTTTTAGGCTGATATTAAATCAATGGGCACACTAAACTGACTCTCAATAGCCACAGATACTATGATATTAATATACCCTAAAATGTTTATTAGGTTATTCAGTAAGACTCACTAACCATTTAAATATAAAACAGCTTCTCTGTGGATGATTATGCAATTTAATGTTTCTAGATCAATAAAGTAATATAAAAGCCAGAACAAAACTCAATTGTATTTCTTAGAAAAGTAATTATCTACACTATTCCAATTATATTTTAGTATATGCTTTGGTACATATCCAAAGGAATTCTTGCAAGTATATAATCTGAATATTTTTTTAAAAAAACAAATACTTTAAAATAAAATATTTTTTCTCCAAGTAAGTTTGTATACCTAACAACTGAGATTAACACTGAGATTAAAAATACATAGGAAGTCCTGGTAATAATAATAATAATAATAATAATAATAATAATAATAACAACAACAACAACAACAACAACAACAACAACAACAACAACAATAAATCTATAGAAAACATTTCTAACATATGCTTCATTTAAATGGGAATAATTGATTCATGAACATAATTTTATTCAGATATTAAGTATTACCCATAGTGGCTGCTTAACTTACATAGGCTAGATAAATGCCTTTTCTTTTCTTGTGTGAATTTATTTGGAAAAAAAAGATAAGAAGAGCTGCTCTAAAACCTATTTTATTTCAAACTTTTCTTTATCACATTCTCTGACACAAAAAACTTCTCAATAGTGGCATAGATACAAATGGCTAATATAACATAGAAAATATCAAGTAGCATGGGGCACGCACACCCATGCACATGAGAAATCCAAAGAGAAATTTGAGAGATACATACAAGTCTATTTTAAAAAATCTCAAATTTAGATTTCATTTTTTAAGCAAGTGCAGATTGATGTGCTTTAAAATCTTTAGACTTCCTACTAATTGAAGGACCAATCTAAAAGTCTTGTTCTTTGATATCTATCCAAGGACACTCCTACATCTCTTCCTCTCTATTCCTTCAGGCCACTACACAAAATTTGATCACATTTCTTTATATTTCTCTGGTTGCTGGCAAAGTGTCCAGGTAACACTGAAAGGGTTTCAGAAGTGGGTGGTATGAATTGCCCTTCATAAAATATTCTTCTTTAACTAACATTTTTCATGGAATCTGTTAACATTTAATTATCTATCCACATCATAATTACTCAAATCTCCCGATTCCTGTCACTGCAGTTCCCTTTTCTTCATGCTACATGGATCAGGAAAGCAAAGAGCTGCAAAACTAATTATTCTGGGTTTTCTAATAATTAATCACACTTATATACCTTTCCACAAGCAATTCAGTGTGGTGTTCAGGATTCTTTCTCCTCCAACAACTGCATTATCCTCTCAAGAACTATCTTGAGCTAAACCCCTGCAGGCATTATCAATCTACAGCTCTTCTGGGATGTAATCCCCATTCCCACTGACATCATTTGACTGCCTCTACGCATACTACACAAAAGCCAAGCCCTGCCTTGTGTGGAAGCCAAATTGCTTTCCAGCAAATAAAAGAATTTGCAAGTCATGATCAATTATGGGGGTAGAAGAGGATTTGGATAAGCAAGTTCTGAGCACTCCAGCTTCATGGGCAGGGGTGAAATGCTACCGGTTTGGGTCGGTTCACCCGAATCGGTAGTAAAAAAAATGCTTTAAAAAAGTTTTTTAAAAGATTCCCATGATTGCACGGCATAGCTGATTGTCACAGCTGATCGTGTGTGAGATTGTGTGAGTAAGTGTAGCTTTTGTGTTATTTTTGTGTAAAGTGTGATAGTTTGTTTTTGAGCTCTGTGACTTTGTGAGGTTCCTGCTTGTTGCACTAAGCCACGCCTGCCTGGTCACATGACCATCAGGCCATGGCCACAGAACCGGTAGGGAAAATTTTTGAATTTCGCCACTGTTGACGGGATTTGAACAAAGCATTCATCACTGTTCCAAAACTACACAGAAAGACTCAAGGTTGCACTGAGAGCCAGTTTGGTGTAGTGGTTAAGGTGCCAGGCTAGGAACCAAGAGAATGAGTTCTAATGCAGCCTTGAGGGTGAAAACCAGTTGGGTGATTTTGGACTAATCATTTTCTCTCAGCCCAACCAACCTCACAAGGTTGTTGTTCTGTGGAAAATTGAAGGACAAAGGAGTATTAGGTATGTTTGCCGCCTTGAGCTATTTGTAAAAAAGAATAAAGGTGAGACAAAAATCAAACAAACAAACAGTAGATAACAGTCTTCCAGTCCTAGTTCAACCCTTTAACAATAAGTACACTATGATTGCTGCACATGCAAAATGCTGGCCAGTTTGAGAATTAAGCTTAAAAAGCAATGCCTTTCTTCAGAGGGATGCATTGAGAAGAAGATGCAATTTCACAATGAGCTGTGATGAAATTTAATCAAATAATTTAAATTAAAAAAGTAAGCCTATTTTGTAATGGAGGGAGGGAGGGAGAAAGAGGGGGAAGACAGGTGAGGAGGGAGGTAGGATAATCAAAGAAATTCAAAAGCCGAATTGTAGCGCCACTGCATTCCAAGATTGCATTGCCAAGGCTAAGTAGCACAATGGTCAAATTTTGGAAGCATATGTTCTAGCTGTAGAAGTAAAAAATTCCTGGGAAGTAAAGCACTTCTATTTTTGCCTAACACCTAATTCTAAATTATGCTGCTGAAGCATAATTTAGATCATTTTGGTGAGAGGATTAGAGTGCTTTCGAAAGAAGGGAAATGGGAAACTGATTCCAACTGAGAGGTTACATTTGCCATTCCTACATTTAACCTCCAAAACATTAACTAACCTGGCCCAAACATTCATCCATGTCTCTTTCTGATCCACATCCAGTCCCCCAGCTGTGAGAGGAAAAAATGAATTAAGAATAGTTTAAAATAATTCAATTACTTGCTCATTGTAGACACCGGAACATTAAAATAGTTCATAAATATTACAATTGTGCTTTGCTATTCATCAAATGGATTATTATCCTGCCTTCTCAATACAAATGTTTTCCATGCTGTGTTACCAGTTTTGTGGAGAAAAACATACCAACAAAAAACCATAAGACAAAGGATTTTTTAAAAAATTTTTTTTACTGTATAATCAAAATGTAATGATATCATATGACATTACTTAAGAACCAGAAGGAAATTAACCAACATTTTAGATCCAAATTCACTGATGGAAGAATAATCGATAAAAGGGCCTTTCAGTTCCTGCAGATACTGATATGTTCCTGTAGCTGCTGAATGTTGTTCCTGATAGTTGATGAATCTCTAGCACAGACTTTTGGTGAGTTTATGGTATAAGGAGAAAAGACCTTACATCCATAAAAAAATGGTATCAACCAAATATGTTTTCAACCCTTCCTTATGTTGAAAGAGAATAAACAGGTTTACCCTGAATTAATTTCACTACAAAACCCTTAATCACTCATTAAATTTTCCTGCTGTTCTAATGAGCAACAAGAACTTTTCCCATAGCATTTTAGAAATACAGAATCATAATTCAACAAATACATGGGTTTTTTATGTGTCAACACATTTCAGTAAAAACATCTTTACTTGTACATCTTTACTTATTACAAATAATGTCGACTTCATTTTTTTCATTTTGCCTGATCAACTATAAGTATCTTAATTTTTAATTATTTGCAAATACTGCAAAATACCAATTTATTTTGGTATTTTTATTTATCCAAGAACACCAAGCTATTTAGACAATAATTTACATTGTTTTCAGTAATTTCTAGTCCATGGGAGCTCTAATACAAAGTATTTGAGGCATAAAGACTGGGAAGGCAGAAGGGTTAATACTGCATATTGAATACACATATGGGGGAAAAACCACTTCAAATCATTGTATCAATGAAAAAAATACCTATCAAAGCAATTTAAGCTCGATACATGACCCCCTGTTAATCAATAATATATTTTAAAAAACCTAATTCCAGTAAATAAAACACTTTGAATTACTTAGTATAAAGAACAACCCAATAAGTTGTTGCTATATATGAGGCATATTTAAGAACAGAACTTATTTTAAATTTATTTAATGGTATACAAAAATATTGTAGGAAGATTTTCAGAATTAAACATCGCCATTTCTTCTTAGTCGAGGCTGTCAAGTGGAATCTGAAAATGGTTCCTTAAATGCGTGGGTTGACTTTCCTTGTCAAATCCCATCAGTTCATGTGTTTTAATATTTTCCCTCAGCGATATTAAACAAAACAAATAAGGGAAGTATAGCAAATACCATATTGTGTACAAATGGCTGCCAGGCTGGTTTCAAGAGCTATATTCTGAAACACAGATTTAAAAGCAGATTATAAAAGATACCAGGCTATAGTGAAAGCTGCCACGATTCCATTCAATATAGCCATACTATAACCCATGTGAAAAGAGTGTCCCGTCAGTCGCCTGAAAACAAAAGAAAATCAATTAATTAACAGATTAGAGAGGACAGATATTTCAAGCCACAAAACATTTTACATAGATAAACTGGCTTCATTTTAATGCTTACTATATGCTAATATGTATTTGCCTCTGAACATAGTAATACCACCTAGTGAGCTGCCCTTTTCATTGTCCACAAATTTTAATTCCTTCTGAGTATTTTAAATTTGTATATAAACTTTTGCATTTAGTCACTACCTAAGATTTGCACCAATGGATATATCATGCACATCCCACCAGCCAGCTTTACAAACCATTATGGCAAGTATTGCAGATAATGTTCTTACATAGTCTTTAAAATGTTTGTGTAAAACTTCTTGGGTAAAACATGCTGCCATTTCCCAATCAAACAGGATTTGGATGATAAGGAAATGTGGAGGAATGAGCTCACAATAAGTTTTAAGACTACCCAAATTATATAACTAATTTTTAGGCATACGTTTGTGCCCGCATAGACCGGCAACTAGCCTAAAGATGTTTTCTTCATTATTTTAAATTATCACTACACAATATAGTCAGTGTATGAAAACACTAATAAATGTTACTTAACCGGACACGTTTAGACTTACTGTATATACTTGTCTATTCGAATGTACCAACACATACAATGAAAGCCACATACTCTATAAAAATATGCTATACTTGGCAGAAGTACACTGTTTGCAACTGACTTCTTTTGGAATATGCAAAATAGCATGAAAGCCCACCTGGACTTTGCAAAAAAGCACCTGAAGGACTCTCACACTGTGAGGAACAAGATTCTTCATCTGGTGTGATGAAACCAAGATTGAACTGTTTGACCCCAAATTCTAAACATTATGTCTGGATGAAACCAGGCAATGCTTATTACCTGCCCAATATCATTCCAACAATGAAGCAGGGTGGTGGCAGCATGATGCTGTAGGGGTGCTTTTCAGCAACAGGGATGGGAAGAGTGGTCAGGATTGAGGGAAAATTGAATAGAGCAAAGTATAGGGATAGCCTCAATGTAAACCTGCTCTACAGAGCTCAGGAGCTCAGATTTGCCCGAAGGTTCACTTTCCAACTTGACAATGATCCTAAGCACATAGCCAAAACAATTGGACAGGAATGGCTTAGGGACAACTCTGTGAATGTCCTAGCCAGAGCCGTGACTTGAACACTATTGAGCATCTCTAGAGGGACCTGAAAATGGCTGTCCACTGATGGTCACCATCCAACCTGACTGAGCTTCAGATTTGCAAGGAAGAATGGCAGAAAACCCCCCAATCCAGATGTGCCTAGCTTGTCACGTCATACCCCAAAAGACTTGAAGCTGTAATTGCTGTCAAAGGTGCTTCAACAAAGTATTGAATGAAGGGCTTGAATATTGTGATACTTCAGGTTTTTTCTTTTTAATAAATTTACAGACAATTCTAAAATTCAGTTTTCCCTCTGTCATTATGAGTATAGATTAATGAGAAAAAATGAATTTCAACAACTGCAGAACCAGGCTACAGCGTAACAAAATTGACAAAAGTGAAGGGGGGCTGGATACTTTCTGAATGCACTGTATGTATTTTTTTTAATTCTTAAATTAAAGAGCCTACAACGTGGCACTCCACAGTGGCCTCCCATTTCGGTTATAACCAAGCCTGACTGTGTAACATCCAAGATCAATAAAGTCTCTAGCTGTAAGATATGTATCATATTCTGATAGAAAGAATAACAATGAATTCAAACTCAAATGATTGAATTCTGATTGGCCTATCAAGATCTATTATACATGGATTTTACATCTTTTTTACAATATATTTACATTTTCTAGAAGTCTCAAGAAAAAAAATGAATTTTATACTTTGGGTTGTAAAAATTATGTTACAATACACTCTGCTGGCCAACTCCTGAAACTACTTAATTTGTTGCTTTAATATACCAATGTGAACATTGCTCCTAATGCAAGAAAAGGCAATTTCTATTAGATAGAAGCAAATTATTGAACCTACTTAAAAAGTAAATTTGTGGTCCATTCATTCTTGATCCTTATTTTCTTGCTTTACTTTAAGTATTTTGTGATTTACCAAGTTCTCTTAATAGTCATGTTCACTTCTTTTGACAAATACAATTCCTCACAATACGTTATATATTACATGCATATTTTTCTGCCCTCATTTCCACTTCTTAAATTTTTTCTATCTAGTTTCCCTTCTTTAAGGTACACAAATTAATCAGGTTACTCTGTTGTTTTTTGCAATTTATGTATAAATTACAGCCATTTTTAAATCAAACATACCTATTTTTCGGAGTATAAGATGCACTTCATCCCTCTAAAAGTGGGTGAAAATTGCAGTGTCTTATAGACCAAATATGGGCCTGTTTTTGGCCTCCCGAACCCTCTGCGCATCATGTTTTTGCCTCCCAGAAACATTATAAAGTGCTCCATATGTCTCGTTTTCACCAAAAACAAGCCCGTTCGGCTCCTAAACTCTCTGCGTGTCGCGTTTTCACCCTTCCCAGCCCCCAGAAGCACTCTGCAGGCCAAAAATGAGCCTGTAGAGAACAGGCCCATTTTGGGCAAAAACGGGATGTGTGGAGCACTGCAGAGTGCTTCTGGGGACCAGGGTGGGCAAAAACGAGATGCACGGAGGCGAAAAACTATATTTTTTCTTGTTTTCCTCCTTTAAATCTAAGTGCCTCTTATAGTCCCATGCATCTTATTGTCCAAAATATATGGTAATTGTGCGGCCTTTAATAAATTTATTTTTAGATTCATATTTTTTAAAAAAATACTTAAATTTCAAATAAAAAATATGTAATAAAAATTAGAAAAAAGATTCAAAAAGGAGACATTTAAAAGTGACAAAAGAAATAAAAATAAAAAAGACTTCCAACTTTCCTCAGTACAGATACAAATATATAACCGATAAACCATTTCTTATCCTAAGTTATAAACCATTTCTTATCCTAAGTTAACCATAACATAACCAACATCTAACCCTAATACTTAAAACAATGAAACAAATCATGCTTTGATATTTATAGTCATTCCTTTATACTTGGTGTGTATTAATAAAGTTACTATTAAACCACATGACATCGAAGATTCTCATTGATCCTATCACGATTCTCATGCATTCTTGGCCCAACTAAATATTTCTATACCCTCTCATCCTATTTTTATCAATCCGTTTATGAAATTTAATCATTTAATCTTGCTTTTTATTTTTCCCTTCAATTGTTAATTCATGCTTGTTACTTTTTTTCCTCTTACATTGCAAGCCACAATCTTCCATATTTATAGTCATCACTAGATGAGCCATTAGATAATGTTCTCCATTCTCTATTATGACTTCTGCCAATCAAAATTTTTACATAAAGTCCTTTCATAACAAGAGTATAAATGAACCAAGAAAACTCCTCAGTATTACAGGAGATCATGTGAAATATTGCATCAATTTCTTATGGCAGATTTCTAAGCCCAATATCCATTCACATTTGATTCTTTCTAAATTGATACTCACTTAAATCGTGCAGGTGAGAGTGGAGTAGGAGGAAACATTCCTGGTTCAAATGAATCAAAATAGATAACAGTCCAGGAAAAACTGCAACATGACAGCCCAGTCAACATGGCTAGAACAAGAAGACTCCAAAATCCTTATGGAAGAAAAACTCAATTGTAAATAATGAAGGCTAGAACATTTTGGATGTAAATACATACATTGATTCAGTGGGTTTTAAAGATTAATGTGCAATTGAAACAAGGAAGTTATTTTCTTGGGATAGATGGACAAACATCTAGAAAAAAAGTGGCTCCTTTCATCCCTCTGCGGTGGCTCCCTGTTGCTGGTCAGCTCCACAATTGATAGGGCTTTCTGTTAGGACAGGTAGAGGAAAAAGGATGCTACACTAGGAGGAGACTCTATGGTGGGGAACCAACTTCTGGTCAGCAGAGGAAAAAGGGCACTGCGCTAGGAGGACAATATGATGGGGGAACCAGATTTCCGGTCGGCTGCAGAATTGAACAGGGGGCTTCCGGTTAGGACCTTGTGGCTCTTTGAGTGTTTAAGGTTGTCAACCCCTGCCTTAGCAAATGTTCAAAGTTACATGATAAGCGTCCTCTAGCGTTTATGATCAAGTTCTGAAAGTACAAAACTTGCAGCACCACAGCAGTTGTTCACCCTTACGAACAACTGTTGAGGCTCTGCAACATTTGTCCAGCACTTTGCCAGCCAAAACGAAGGTTCGGAGGGGAGCGCCTCTCCGAAGCTCTGTTTGGGGCTCTGGAGGCCTTGCTAGGCACATTGCAGGCCAAAATGGAGCATCGGAGCCCTCCAATGCTACATTTCAGCTTGCAAAGTGCCAGGCAAGGCCTGTGTAAGCCTAAACGAAACTGCAGAGGGGCGCACGTGGTTGAGAGACTGAAGAAGAGACTGCTTGCTGGATCTTCACACGGTAAATGACCCAGCACAGCAGGTTAGGTGAGAGGGAAGCAATTGTGGGGAGCATGAGGTATTTCAGTGGGTCAGGGAGGCCTTCGTTGGTCTTAGGCAGATGGCCTGTTCCATCATTAGCCCCTCCCCCCATGGCCTTCCCCACCCTGAAATACCTCTTGTGTACTTAACAAGCCTCACATTCCAATATCAAATGTATTGGCGAGAGAGAGTGATTCCATTCAAGGTACGAGATTCACTCCTACGAATCCTCGGGTTACAAATGAGATGGGGAGGCTCCATTCCATTTGTAACTTGAGTGCTACCTGTACTTTTTTTCTCCCTTTTCTTTATATTAGTTCTTGTTAGCTTTTAAGTCCTTTTTGATTTTTTTAAAATAAAAATTATGTAAATAATAAGATCTCAACATTACAACTTCAGCATTAATATACAGTATACAAAATGCTGAATTCAAAATGCCCCATTTTAAGTTAGAAAAAGCTGGTTGAGTACGTCTACAAGTGTTCCAAGGTCACAATTTTCCTGTTTCAAAAAGAGGTCATCTTGACCATGAACACAATTCTGATACAATAAGGTATACATTTCAAATGTGCATATCCCTAACAAAAATGTCCCAATTCTACCACCAAGAAATGTTAATAACTATCTGGAATAAACCAAAATGTTAATAGACTTACCTTATTTTTTGGTCTATAAGACGCACTCCCCCCCCGCAAGTGGGCGGAAATGTCTGTGCATCTTATAGAGCAAATGTTGCCAAAGCCCCACCCACCCACCGTCCGTCTTCCACCTCTGCCTCCCAGCAATTTGCCTCCTTGCAGCAAACAGCCTGGTCAGCTTGAGCACACCCTGATTTAGCATGAGCAGCTGATTGGCAGTTGGATTAGCCTCCCGGAATACCACAAATCAACTGTTCCAGGCTGCGGGAATCACCACTGCCACCTATCACCACCGCCTATTGCTGCCTCCACGCATCCCATTTTCGGCCACCACACACCCCATTTTCAACCTCTGCGTGTCCTGTTTTTGGCCTCTGCATGCCCCATTTTCAGCCTCTGCACATCCCATTTTCGTCCAGTTCCAAGCAGTAGCAATAGGTGGCGGTGATCCCTACCACCTGGAATGGGCCGAAAACAGGATGTGTGGAGGCCGAAAATGCAGCACACAGAGGCGGCAATCCCCGCAGCCTGGAACAGTTGACCAGCGGCATTCTAGGAGCCAGATCCAACTGCTAAACAGCTGCTTGTGCTAAGTTAGGCTGTGTGAAGCTGACCAGGCTGTTTGCTGCAAGGAGGCGAATTGCTGGGAGGCAGAAGCAGATTTTTTTCTTGCTTTCCTCCCCAAAAGCTAGGTGTGTCTTATAGTGCGAAAAATACAGTACATCATGTCCAAGGAAAAAACACAATATAACTCTAAATATATTAAGTTAGTCCCTTAATTATACTGTACCTATTTAACTATTTTTAGAAGTGCAGTCATGATTACTGTGTTTGTGCTTTTCTTTTTCATCTTATTGATTTGTAGAAAGTGATCATCAATTTAAATAGAGAAATAGAGTGGGTAGAATAAAGATGATCCACAAAACTCTGAAACTCTTATGACTACCAGCATACTTTGTGGATATTACACAATTTGAAATTTAAATGTTTTTGTATGATGAACCTCATCTATTCTACTCTCATAAAAATATTACTAGGTAGAGAACAATAATATATGCTTTATTTTTAATAATAATTCTTATTAAAGATTAGAAATCAAAAAGTAACTACAGAAATTCAAATTTGTAGCAGATCAATTATAGGTATTTTAATGATATATCAGCATACATTAATTCATGAACGAATTGCAAAATGTTCCATTTTTGTCAAAAGGAATACCCATAAGGAAATTGTCACAATTCCAAAATGAAGTTAAAAAATAAGCCTCACCTAAAATGCTGGTTTCCATACTATCCATTTTCTCTTTTTCGTGTCCTGGATCTATAAATAAAAATAGTTTATTTTTACTTTAAATTTTAATTTTTTTAAAGTATTTTAACATTTACAAGAAATTTTAAATCAAGCCAATTATTATGGAATGGGAGACAAGAGATCAACAAGTTTTCCTACTAAATGAGCTTTCAATTTAATATTCAGTGAAAAGCACTGAGTTATATTTTGAAAAAAGCTGGAATTAATTTTGTCTGCTATTGTGTGTCACTTCAGCTAGATGAGTATGATTGCTCTGATGATCAGGTTGGCCCACCCATCCGCTTCTGCGCTTTACTTACCTATATCCTCTTAGCTGATTCACGCAGCTAGGGTTAGGGTTAGGTCTACTTGGTGTCATGGCCCAAAACTAACGCTTGGAACAGATTCCTCGATGTTTTTGAAGGAAAGGAAAGTTGGCAGCTTTTCTTTCTGACTTTTCTGTGGACCACAGTAAAATACATGGGAAAATCCTATTGGAATTAATACAAGTTTAGGGTTAGGGCTAAGGTTAGGTGTACTTGGTGTCATAGCCCAAAACTAATGTTTTAGATATATTCCTTGAGGTTTTTGAAGGAAAGGAAAGTTGGCGGCTTTTCGTTCTGAGTTTTTTGTGGACTACAGTAAAATACATGGGAAAATCCCATTTGAATTAATACAAATTTAGGGCTGGCGTTAAATCTCCTTGGTGACATGGATGAAAACTAATACTTGGAACAGATTCCTCCATGTTTTTGAAGGAAAGGAAAGTTGGCGTCTTTTCTTTCTGATTTTTTTGTAGACCACAGTAAAATACATGGGGGAATCCAATTTGAATTAATACAAAATTAAGGGTTAGGGTTAGGGTAACGTTTAGGTCTACTTGGTGTCATGGCCCAAAACTAACGCTTGGAACAGATCCCTCGAGGTTTTTGAAAGAAACGAAAATTGGCAACTTTTTGTTCTGAGTTGTCTGTGCACCACAGTAAAATGCATAGGAAAATCCCATTTGAATTAATATGAATTTAGGGTTAGGGTCAGGGTTAGATCTCCTTGGTGACATGTACGAAAACTAATGCTAGGAATAGATTCCTCAAGGTTTTTGAAAGAAAAGAAAGTTGGCAGCTTTTCATTCTGAGTTGTCTTTGGACCACAGAAAAATACTAGGAAAATCCTATTTGAGTTAATATGAATTTAGGGTTAGAGCTAGGGCTAGGGTTAGGTCAGATTCCTCAATGTTTTCGAAGGAAAGTTGACAACTTTTCATTCTGTGTTGTTTGTGGACTACTGTAAAATATATGGAAAAATCCAATTGTCAATTAAAATGAATCTAGGGTTACGACTAGGTCTACTTGGAGTCATAGTGGTTTTAGAATAAAAGGAACATTGGCAACTGTGCATTTGGTGTTGTTTTGGGGACCACTTTAAAATACATAGGAAAATTCCATCGGAAAGAAACTGAAATTAAGGTTAGATCTTCTTGGAGTCATGCCCAAAAATTAATGCTAGGGATAGATCCTTCGAGGTTTTTCTAAGGAAAGCAACTTTTGACAGCTTCTCTTACCGAGTTGTTTTTGGACCCCAGGAAAATACATGGGAAAATCCCATGGCCATGAAACTGTATCTAGGGTTAGGGTTAAGCTTAGGTCCACCTTGCCCTGTTTCTCTCCCGCCCTGTCTCACCTCGCAGCGCCAGGCAAGCGATGGCTATCAGGAGCGCCAGCAAGGCAACCATCGCCAGGCAACAGAGCACCGAACAGGTCCTGCTCGGCCATTTACTCCCCGTGGCTTCGGGCCCCTGCCAAAAAATAATAATGAATCAATTCCAAGCCCTCCGTAAACTCCGCCTGATATCTCAAACCAGCCCCCTTCACCTCTGCCCTAACTAACCGCAACAACTGCCCGGCGCGCCTCCATGGCAGTGGAATAGTCGCTTTTTAGGGGGCGGAGAGGCGGGAAAAACGCCTTCCAAAGAGCCCTTGAAATAGTTCCCCACCAGGAGGAAATCTATCGAACTTTATGCGGCGGCAGCAGCGGCAGAAGTGAAGCCCCGCTTGGTTTTTCCGAACGCCGCCGCCCTCTCCCGCCTAGCCACACCCACCGTCTGAACTCGGAACTCCCATGCTGCCCCAGTTCCATTTAGGGAAACTCAGCGTGCGCGCGTGGGGCGGGCTCTAGCCTTCCATTCGTCGCCACGTTCCTTTATTTTATTTTATTTTCCCCGCCTTGTTTTACGCCTCAAAAATGGTACCTCTTGGCTTCCGTAGCTCCGCCCATCAACCTCCGTCGCTCGGAGCGAGCTGCTTTCCCAGCGTCCTCTGCGCTGCGCGCGTCTCTCTTTCCCCCCTCCTCGCCTCCATTCCGGCTCCTACTTTCCCCCCACCCACCCTGCACACACACACACTCCGATCTTGGGCGCTCGGCCGCCTTCGGCGAGAGGAGCAGCAGAAGCCCCTCCCCTACCGGCGCGAGGTTTTGTTCTTCCCTCCTCCGGCCGCGTGCGCGGTGATCCCACCTCGCAGACTTCCGACCAGTAACCCCCTCCTTCCCCTCCCGCGTCCCCCGTCTTGTCTTCCTTTCCTTCTTCTCTGTTCGGTTTCCGGCTAACGGTCTCCCCCTCGGATCCCGTCGGAACTAAGCAGAGCCGGCTCGGCGGAGCCAGGCCTGCGACGGGGGGGGAGGGGGGGAAAGCGATGTCAGGTGGAGAATCGGCGGCCGCCGCGGCCTCTCCTCAGCCGTTGCCCTTCTCGCTGCCCAAGCCTCCCCCTTTGATGCAACTCAACCCCGGTGAAGGCGTGCGCCCTGTGGGAGCTCCCGGACCGGAACAGTCGCCGAAAAGCGCCCGCATGGGAGGCCGGCCGGATTGGCCTACCGGGAAGCCCGTCAGTCTTCTGGCACCTCTCCTTCCGCCGCGCGGGGAACCCGAACCGCTCCTTCCCTTCGGGCCGGCTTCTCGCCAGCCTCTCCGCGGGAGGCTCCTCGGCAGGGGCGGCGGCGGCGGCGGCGGTAACAGTGCGGGCGGCGGGAGCCTCCTCAACCCTGGGATGAGGCTGGGCGCCGGCGGGGGAGGAACCGGCGGTGGCGGCATGGGCCGAGATGCTGTTATGGTAGGTGGCCAAGCGATTTCGGGCTGCTGCACTAGTCATAAGTGTGGAAAATGGTCATGTCATTTTTGCAGTTTTATAACTTTGAACGGCCACTAAATAAACTTGTAAGTCAAAGAGTACCGTGTTTCCCTAAAAATAAGATTTTTCCTGAAAACAAGCCCCAACTTGATTTTCTGCTATTTTTGGAGGGTGGGGGAAAGGTGGGGTGGGGTGGGAGGCGAAAGTTAAATTGCTCCGGTTTCGGCTCCCCTCCCAAATTTCATAACCGTGAATTTAAAAAAAACAACAAATCCTTCTTGGCCTCATCTGAGATGAGGAGTGAGTGTAAGAGAAGGGAATCTGGTTATCCTGACTAGTGGCAAGTGACTTTGAGTTAGTCTCGACTCCTGGCGTCTGCCGGGCCTGCAATTTTCCCTCAGAGTTTACAGGTGCACGTAATGGTAGGCTGGAGGTCTTTGGGCACAGGTTTTTAAGACAGTTTAGCATCCAGATGGTACGAGAGACTTAGCTAATGCTGGATGCTGGATGAACGTTGAACTTGTTTCTTGATATCTATGGAGATTCTGAAGTCATCCAGGTCATGGTTGTCCCAAAGGTGTTTTTCCCCCCTCAAGGCTTTCTGGTTTCCCCTTGAAGATGTTTCGCTTCTCATCCAAGAAGCTTCTTCAGAGGTGAAGAAGCTTCTTGGGTGACAAGGGAAATGTGAAAAAGCATCTTGATAATCAGAATAGAATAGAATAGAATTCTTTATTGCCCAAGTGTGATTGGACACCCAAGAAATTTGTCTTTGGTGCATATGCTCTCAGTGTACATAAAAAGACAAGATACATTCATTAAGAATCCTAAGGGACAACACTTCTGTCAAATTGGCTTTCTTTTCCCTGCACTTAGAAAGGAACACCGGAAAGGCCTGTTAAGTGCATATTTTTCCACCATTTCAGAGAATGATGAGATTTAATCTTTGCAATGGTGCCTATGGGAGAGAATCAATAGGAATTTGAAAATAGAAAAAAATAGGAATATTATATTATCATTTGAAAAATCTCCAGATCAGCATTGTTGATTATGTGCCATCACATTCTTTTCAATTTCTAACAACCACATCGATGCCTTAATCCTCTATTCCTAACCTGGTCTTTCAGGGCTTCTTATCCCAATGTTACTGAGTCCATCTGCCTTGTTGGTGGTCATCCTTTTTTTTCTCTTTCCTTCTAACTTTCCTACCATTAGAACCTTTTTCAGAGAGATAGGTTTTCAGATTTGCTAGATTTATAGTAATTTAATTATAAATAGGATTTGACAAATTGAAACTATTTGGCATGATTATTTGGAACACTGAACCGGAATTCTGGAGGACTACATTTTAGGATGAATTTATTTATAAATATTTGTTTATTTTATTCATTTATTGATTTGAGCAATCCATTGATCAATATATGTGAAGCATTTGAACAGTTGTAATTTTATGTTTCACAAGTTGCCAAGTCTTATTACTATTTTCAAACAAAGTAGGTCAATGACAATATTATTTACAGGAATATTTAATAAACTTGTATCATTAATAGTGCTTAGTTCCTAAGAAAGATTATGCCACTTATACTTGAATCTGCCTAATATACATGTTATTTCTTCTTTGAAGACTTGCTGTCCAAGTCTTTTCTGTTTGAAGATTTGCTGCCCAAAATATTTCTTTACAGAATTAAGAATATAATGAAGGTAAACTCTTCAGAGCAGATTATGAATATACATATGTTAATTTGTTTTACTCATTTTACAATCTAAAGAGAGTTGAAAAAAATCAAATCATTATTGCCCTCCCAAAATGTCATTAAAATTTTAAAGTAGCAAAATAACATCTTAACAAAAAGTATTCCCATTTGATTGCAGAACAAAGATGAGCGACTAGAAATACATAGTTTCCTATATCTGGCACTTGAAAAAGCCCACTTGCAGATTACCCTAATAATGATTGGAGAAAATAATACAAATAAAAAGGTTGTTTTAGGTGAACTTTAGTCGGGATTATGCACAAGGAGCTAGCCAAATGCTATTTCATTTAAGGTCTAAAAGTCATAAGTCACTAACAAGCTAATGGCTAGGGTACATGATATAATTTATTTTTATTAAAACTCATGTCTGCCTCAGTATTTGCACTGAATAGTCTATGTTAGCTGATAGAAATTCATATAGCTATGTTTTTAATTCTATACAGCTAAAACATGAGAAACATACAAGCAGTTTTCATTAATTTTATTTCCATGCTTTAACTTTTACTTATTTAATACATTTAAACCAATAAATTAAAATTAATTAATGGTCTAATTGCTTTAGGCCTGTCAGTGGAAATCTGGATGTTTTATTTAAATTGTTTATAGCTACCCTGTTTAGTGGACTCTGTTTGAGGCAGTGAACTGCTATATCTATATTTCAACTACCATTTTATCAGAAAACAGGATCAGATTTTACAGTTTATATTTTCAGAAGAATGTTTTCTGACATTCGCATCTGGCAGAAAATATATTTCAGACTGGATCATTTGAAATCTGATGTACAATGTTTCAATCACAGAATGCCTTGTTCAAACACAAAACAATAGTATTTGAGTGCAAAATGAGCTGTTGTAACATTTTGAAGCGTTTCATACTCAAAATTGATTGAAATGTTTTGTACATCCCTAATACTATACTTTTTTTCTTGGAGACTTGTCCTACGTCAAATACAAATAGTAATTACAATAATAAAATAGCAAGTTTTTAAATTATCATGAGTTGTAATATTCATAAAAGGAAAAAATAAAACATATATTGACAACTCTGGCGATGTTGTAACAATTTAAAATATCTTGCTCTTTGAGAGTCCTAATTAACCAGATTTGGAAGATAGCTTGTTTCTGTTTTGCTTGTTTTCCTAAAATCCTAAACTGTGTTTTTCAGATGGGACATCCAGGCATGCCTCACTACCCTCCCATGGGAATGCATCCTATGGGCCAGAGGCCCCCCAACATGCCTCCAGTATCTCATGGGATGATGCCTCAAATGATGCCTCCAATGGGAGGACCACAAATGGGACAGGTAAATAGGCTTCTGTGATTTTGTTTTATTTTGTTTTATTTATTTTTATATATAATGTTATATCTATATATCTATATATATATATATCTATACACACACACACACACACATACATACACATACATGCATACATACATACATACATAGTACTGTAATCTATCTTTCAAAAACTTTCCATAAGTCATTAGGAATTGGCACTGATTCATATCAGTACAGTCCTCTTAATCTCTTTTTCTCATTATTCCTGACTTAAATGATTTCAGAAGATTTTTTTTTCTTAAACAGGTCAGTTACTTTTCTGCATAACATTTGGGATAGGAAAGTATGTTGGCCTTACGTTCCTTACTATTTGGTTGAATCCTTACTTCTCCTCAATATATTTCTCCTGTATGCCAATAAGTAGTTTAGCCTTTTTGGACCTGGGCTTTTATTTTCCTTTTTTGTAGTGGCCTTAGCTCTGTGTGTTTGTGATATAGCAGATTTTTTTTTTAAAGAAAAACTCTTTGCTTACTACTCTAGATAGTAATCCCAGTACTCTACTGTCCATACTTACACTAATTCATACCTTGAATTTTAAACTCACTCTTAGTATTAGTCCTGCACTAATGTAAAAAGCTTTCATCTTTTCTGATGAATAAAGGGCCTTCTGCCTCATGTGGCATTAAAGATCATGTAAGTCCTTTGGGTTCTGGACAGTATCATTATTTGTTAGTGCAGATGCATGTAGTTTAAACAAGGTTGAATGATAAATAGGAAACATGACAAGTAATTTGAGCAGTTCAGCTACTTATCTTCTTACCCATTAATTGCAAAGCCCCTAATTATCAGCCTATTTAACATAGCTGATCAAATTC
Organism: Thamnophis sirtalis; assembly: GCF_051295495.1. Taxonomy (NCBI): domain Eukaryota; kingdom Metazoa; phylum Chordata; class Lepidosauria; order Squamata; family Natricidae; genus Thamnophis; species Thamnophis sirtalis. Next base: position 34,201,668 of record NW_028261381.1, read on the forward strand.
CCTAGGCCTTGCTTTGAATTAAATTGTTGTTCTGCTCACATTACTGTTGCCTGGCATATATTACTGCTTAGCTATCATGAGGAATTCATAGAACGCAAATGGGCAATCTTCTTGAACATATTACTAGAAATGAATTCCAAGAAATGTAAGGCAGGCTGTATGTGTTTAGCACTTAAAATATGGAGAATTATGTCTTGGATATGAGGTTATTGTCCCATTCATTTAAACAACCCAAGTACTTTCTCCAAGGAATATTATTTTTCTGTTTAAGGAAAAAACTAACAAATCTTTAGAAACTTTTTTTAATCACTTTTGGGGGCTACTGTGTTCCACTTATCCAATTTGTTTTATCATATTTCACACAGTTTATTCTTATTTAAACAACATTTTTTTCCTATTGATATTGGTACTTCCTTTCTCCAGGCACTGATTTATAGATATCTTGAGTTGTGCATCAAGTGATATGTCATAAAATTAAGGCTGTCTCCAAGCACTTAAAGCAGGACTACCATTTAGAGACAATGGGTTATAAATCCATGTGTTGAGAGCCACCACATAGTTGATAAACCCCTGGAGCTTTGTGGCTTTCCTAAAACCTGGATTTGTCAAGCACAAATGTTTTATTTTATGGGGCCTATATTCTGAAAGTGTTTCTAAAACTATTTGGATGGAGATATTTAGGGAGCAACTCTTGGTTGGAACACACTTATTTGGAAGCAGCAGTGGGGCAAGACTCCTTTCTTCTCCTGCTTCTACAGGATGGTGGGGAATGGGAGGGCCACTCCCATTCTTTCTTCTCTTCCTCACGCTTCCAAGAAAACCTTGTGGATTGAGGGTGGAGCAGTAGCCCTACCAAATACCTCTCCCTCCACACAAGATGGAAGGTAAGAGGGAGCAGTAACCTGATGCTCCCTGAAGATACATGGGAATGGGGTTATTTGGCCAACCCTTCAGGGATTGTCATTACATATTTGGGGGTTGATTTCCCTAACACTACTTGTGGGATCTGCCAATAAAATTAGCTGAATACGGCTAATTAATTATATTATATGTTGCCATCCTCTTAGTCCCCAATGAGGACTGATGAAAATTTCACAAAACCTCTGCCTTTCTTTCAGAAAGTTTTTTCTGGTTAACGGCCATGTGCATACACAAGGAAATTAGCTCTATATGATAAAATGCCTTGGGTCTTTGCCCAAGCTGGCTTATATTAGACCCTTGTGTGTATTTGTCTTGCAGCATCATTGTCAGAATAAGAATTGTCCCTCACTATATTTATACTAATTTAAGGAATAAGGAAAATGATATGGTTTAATTGGTTAAGGTACTTTGCATCCTTGTTGCATGCCTTTCTCCGCTTTTTAACAGTTCATGTTTTTGAACCCTGCAGTCATAATTCTTAAACTTTGTAGTTCTCTTCATCTTGGAACATCTTTGCAGCATAACTCTTACTCCAGCCCTGTGAGACAAGTTCTTCAGGTATTATCCTCTGTTCATAGATGAGGTAAATGAGCCCTCAAGATTAATAGAGTTTACATAGGTCACAGGGAATTGGTTTGGGAATTAGAGGTTTTAGAGTTTTAAATGGATTGGGTCCCATTTCTTCAATGACTTGCAAGTAATGTAATGTTTGGGTTTTAAAAAATATATGACACAAACATATGGGCCCATATTCTTGTTTATCTTTCTGCGATCCCTCCATACCAGTCTGCTTCTTTCTTCATGTTTTGTCTTGGGTTCCCTTTTGAAATACAATCAAGAGTAGATGAACCATTGTGTCCTTATTTGTTGGCCCTCAGCAATTAATATCTTGCCTATTTTAATGCTTCTGGTCATTTAGAGCTTTAATACTATTTATTTGGAAAATTATCAGACAATTGCTGGATTCCTTTGTTAAACTTATATACCCTTTTATAACTCTACTCCTTTGTTATGCCCCAATTTACCTGTTTGTGAACAGGGTTAAACTATATCCTCCCATCAACAAAAAATACTTACAGATGTAGTATGTCTAGTTGTAAACAAATACAATAATCATATTTTGATTGTAGATGCCTGGAATGATGCAGACAGTGATGCCCGGAATGATGGCACCCCATATGTCTCATGGCCCCATGCAGCCAACAGGACCGGTAAATATTATGTTTACAATTTTGAAGTATTTGCTCTCTACTGTACTGATTTCTGTATCCTTTTCCTGTACCTTTTCCCTAATATACAGTTCAGTATCTTTTATATTAGAACAATTCCCCAACTTGAGCCACTTTATTGCTAATTATTTCAAATTTATATAATGAAAAATGCTAGAGTAAGAATATGATTGTGTCATGTTTCATTATAAGATAGCCTGAGGTGTTTAATAGATGGTGTAACTATAAAATTTATAAATATTTGAATTTAATTTAATTGTTTTATACAAATGCAAACTAATAATTTCATTTTCCTCCTCATGCATCACCTTATGTTCTAGTGATGCTATAGAGGCGGGATGGCAAACCTGTGGCACGTGTGCCACAGGTGGCACACGGAGCCACATTTGGTGGTACGCCAAATTTTGCCAGCTGCTTTTTCGCCCTTCTGGAGGTCCAGGGGAGGCCATTTTTGCCCTCCCCAGGCTTCAGGAAAGCCTCCAGAGGCTGGGGAGAGTGAAAAATGGCCCCAACCAGATGTTCTTAAATGAGCCGTTTCCAGCTTCCATAGGGCATGGGGAGGCCATTTTACAACCACAATTGAGCTGAAATTTCTGTTGCTAAGTGAGACATTTGTTAAGTGAGTTTTGTCCCATTTCTTACCACAGCTGTTAAGTGAATCACTGCAGTTAATAACACAGTTGTGAAATAATCTGACTTATTTCATAATTTCTCATTGACTTTGCTTGTCAGAAGGTAGCAAAAGTGATCACATGACCCTAGGACACTGCAATTGTCATAAATATGCGTTAGTTGAATTTTGATCACATGATCATAGGGCTGCTACACTGGTCATAAGTGTGAAAAATGATCATAAGTCATCCTTGCAGTTTTATAACTGAACAGTCACCAAACAAACCTGTAAGTCAAGGACTACCATGTTTCCCCAAAAATAAGACCTATCCTGAAAATAAGACCTAACTTGATTTGTACGTGTGCCCAATATTTTTTTTATTTTTTTATTTATTTTTATTGAATTTACATTGCTGCCTATTCGCTCATGGAGACTCATATAAGGCCTACTCCCTAAAATAAGCCCTAGTTAAGACCCTGCCAACTCTGTTGCAAAGGGTTCCACGACTTGGGGCGAGGTGCACATGTAAAAACCAAGCTAGGGCAGGGATAGGGGGTGGAACTGCCCCACGTGTCCTGCACCCGGTTACCTTAGGACAGTTGCAGCCAGGCCTCCCATGCCCTGACACCTGCTTCGCGTTGCCTGCCCGCTTCTGTGCCCACTTGCTGCCACTTCCACACATCCCTGTGGCCTCTGTTTCACCTTCAGGAATGGCCTCTGCAACTGAGAAACGAATTCTGAATTGACACGCACAGTGCCCCCCTCGGCCTCCGTTTTGCCGTCAGAAGTCTTTGGAAAGCGGTCACAGAAGAAGTGGGCTACTGCTGGGTGGGGGTGTTAGTGCTGCTGCCATGACGTGAGACAGTGGAAAAGACACCACCCCCCCCCCCAAAATAATACCTACTGCCTCTTGGTGGCAAAAAAATAAGACTGGGTCTTATTTTCAGGGAAATACAGTACCTGTACCTAGATTGCAAATAGGAGGCAGGAACAAGCATTCTCTTTGTTATTTAAGTTCTATGTCTCAACCTCTGCTTTATAGGTACACATGAAAAATGTAAAATAGATTATTTTGTTTTACTAGAATGGCTAGTTTAGCTTTAATAGTTATCTATTGTGTTACATTAACTTGTCTCAATACCTGATGATTTAATAGTAGATCTAGATTTCCCTGATAGTCTCTCATTGAAGTGTTAACCAAAGCAAATTCTAAAGTTGAGGGTAACAATCTCAAAACCAAATTGATGCCAAATTCATGGTGTGAACAGAAGTTGAAATTGGGCATGGAGTGTGAATGGTAAATAAGTGAAAAAAATTATAGATAATATTTGTAGGATTTACTTCCCGATTATTCTGCATTACAATCTTTTTTCTTTGACTTAATCATTATTTCAGATTGTTACTCTACGTTGTCTGATAGCTCACACAACATTTCTGTTGCAAGATGTTTCTCTTCAGCTTTCTTTCTCTCGTTGAATCTTTTAGGGGTCAGGGATTTATTTTACCTATTCTCTTTATATTGTCTCTTTGCATTCTGTTATTTATATATTTTTGCTATTTGCCTGATTGTCATTAATAATCTTGATTTCACATGGCTAAATAAATAGACTACAGTATATTTCTGTACTAGATAATGAGAAAGGAAAATCCCTCTTGTATAGACAGTAAAAAAATACAGTGAACCAGTGAAGAGGAATCAAAGCATTTCCTATAGAATCTTTGTCTTTCTTTGTCTAGTTTCCACCACCTTATCCAATTTAAACATCCTAGAAAAGAATCAAAACTGAATTACTTACATTTTCTCCCTATATGCTTCCTCAATTGCTTTTCATTTTTATTGACAGTAGCCTGTGATTTTGTTCAGACATGCAAGCATTTCTTTTCTTTCTTTTGGTCTCCATTTTCAGTTAATTATGAAATAATGCTAATTCTCCACAAGCAGCATTACAAAAATCTATGCATTTTGTGTTCTATACAGTAAAATGTACATTATTATCCTGTAATTTTTAAAAATAATTTGATCTCTTTCATCTTTAATATATTAATTGTCTTTTTCAAAAGCTGATTTTTTATCTGAGAGGTCTCTTGGAAGAGAGGCAGGATATAAATCAAAATAATACCTCTTATCACTAAGACTCATCTCCTCCCATCTCCATTTCTAGTGACTTTGCAAGTTCTTCAAATCAGCTTTCTGGGAGTGGCTTTGTCATTACTCTTGTTCTGAACAACTGCATTTGGTTTTTGGTCAAAATTGAAAGCATTACCGTTAAATTTTAAAAACTTAGGAAAGTCATCTCAGATTATTAAGATGGAGATACAATATATTGTTTTCTATGTATGTGGTAGTACTTCTTTTAGATAGTATTCTTAGTACTAACTCAGCATGCTGACTAAAACTGCCTATATAAATGATATTTGAGGATGCTAAATTGATGATTGAGAGAAATAGATAATTGCTAAGAGAAAGTAGTAATTTATTATATTTACAGTAAATGCTGCCCAACTTCTACCAAGTCTGGGTGGATTACAAGTTGTCTGAAACTTTAAACCAAGAAAAAAAGAGATTTAAAAAAGAGTAAAATTGACAGGATGACAAAGCCAGATGAGACCAAAGGAAAACAACCCACATAGTCTGAAGGAAGCTTCAGTCACTGTTGTCAGGTCTTCAAGACCCTTCAAATACCAGCAAGTGGTTTTGGATCTTAGGGAGCCTCATTCTAGATGGCAGGTGCTCCTTTAGAGAAGGTGTACTTACAGTGTCCTAATAAATGGCATTGCTTAGTCAAAGGAACCCTCAAGCAACTGAGCCTCATGCCATGTAGGGCTTTATAGGTAATAGCTACATCTTGAATCAAATAATGCATTCTGGACCAGAGGAAACTTTCAGATGGTCTTCAAGGCTTTCCATATAGAGAGCACTAATCTTGCATGATTGTACACAAAACACATTCCTAAGATCCAAACATGCGGAATCTGCATGAAATGGTAGTGACTGTTTACTTCCCCAAAATAAATAATACTTAACATGTATTTTTTTAAAAAAAAAATAGTGTCCTTTGAGCTGAGCTTCATAGCTGGTGACTATTGACCAATGATAATAAACCTTTTAGAGACTGAGTGCCCAAACTGCAACCGAAAACCCACTTATTTATCGCAAAATGCCAACACTGCAATTTAACCTGAATACTGAGGTTTTACTACCTAAAATAATGATAAACAAGGCAGAGTTCAACTAATTGTTCCAAGAAAAACTTAATTATGCACCTTCATTCTTTTTTATGCTTTGAAATATTACGTTTAGCAACAATAAAAAGGGAAACTTTTGTAATATCATTTCTTGGTTTTTCTCTTCATTTTCTTATCCCAATTTTCTCTGTATATTTTTTACTTCTTGTTAAAATAAAATAGTTTTAATTTCTATTATTGAAAGAGACATTGCCTTCCTCATAACTTATTACCCATCAATTATTTATCTGGAAGAAAACTAACGCCATAAAATGTCCTGTCTGGGACAGAAGAAGGCACAGTCTGAGCCTAGATACCTTTGGTTACAAGGCAAAAAAATCCAATTACCTTTGGACAGGAAATTCAAAACAAGAAATGGGGGAGGGCAAAGTTATTGGTACATGGCCAGTATTTTGCAGGAAAAGGTTAGGGATGCTTTGAATCCACTGTATGGAGCCCAGATAGCTTTTTTTTTTTTTTTTTTTTTGGTTCTGCTTCTTTGTCTGATGAGTGGTTCCAATAAAGAACTATGCTTATTCTCTCCCCCACCCCACCCCATCCCATACCTTTCTCTAAGGGCTCTGCAAACACTATGATGGTCTAGGGCTGAAAAGTATAATAAAGTATAATATGGGTAGTTATCAATTTATAATCTTTGCTTCTCTGTCTTATACTCCGTCACCACCTCGGCTGCTGCTTGTTTAGTGGGGGTGGCCTCATTTTGTTTTTTGTCCACCCCGATCCGTGAGGGAAAGAAAGACAGAGGAAAGGCCACATATGGCTGGGCGCGCTTGGTGGCAGGAGGAGGTGTGGCACAATGGGGCTATTTTTTTCATTGCCGATGGAGCCATTGACCGACCCGATCAAATCTGATCCCAATGTAGGGGAGACTGCAAGCTTAGTTTGGCTAGACAAATCTCCCCCCCCCCCCCCCGCTATCAAAGTGGATCCTGGCCGCTGCGCTGAAATGGAGCAGGAGAAGAGAGGGCCGCTCCGTTGCCCGTTTTGCCATTGCTGCGCCACAGAGCTTGCCCCACCCAGCACCACCCAGATGCCCTCACTTTCCCCAAGTATTTCTTTGCCTACCTGATTTCCAGCTCCGTTTCGTTTCTCTGTGGTGTTTCTCGCTATCGTGTGCAGGGAAACAAAAGTTTGTAGGACTAAAAAATTTCATTCAATCAATTCCAACTTCATAAGATCTTTTTCTTTCACAAGAAGTTGGAATTGATGAGAATGATGGCAAGAAACGCGACAGAGAAATGCAATGGAACTGGGCTGGGACAATGGCGCATGTGCCCAGAGAGGCCTCTGAGTGCCACCTCTGGCACGTGTGCTATAGGTTTGCCATCACTGCTATAGACATACCAGTGTAATTTTCTTACACAGTACAGGTAGTCCTCACTTAAAGGTCATTCATTTAGCAAACTTAAAAGTTAATAGTGGTGCTGCAAAAAAATGGCTTACAACCAGTCCTTGCACTTAAGAACTGTCTAAGTGCTCCACAGTCATGTGATCATAATTTGAGAACTTGGCAATTGCTCCATATTTATGATGATCAGTTTCCTGCAGATTGACATTTGCAACCATCCTGGCCAGCTTCTGTAAAGCAAAGTCAACTTAGAAGCTGGAAATTATGGAAAATTTTGTCAAACTGTGTTCAGTTGCATTCTGCCTTACTTAATAATCACACCATTCAACAACAATTTTTTTGGTCCCTATTGGTTATATGTTGAGATCTGTCCATAGTTTTCTTTCTTCCTAGCCAATATTGTCTGGTTTTGAAAAACAAGTTTGGATCTGATTAGTACTTGGACAGGAAATAACCAGAAAATACAAGCACAAAAGATTGCAATGGGAAGTGTTTTTTTTTTAAATGGCAAGAGAATATTCTCTTGTCTGTCTGTCTGTCTGTCTGTCTGTCTGTCTGTCTATCTATTCTGTGTTGTCATCTCAAATTGGACTGAGATACCTTTTTGTCTGCGGCATGAAATATATATATATATTTGGTTTTTTACAGCCAGGAGTGAACAGCATGGATTCGCAAATTGGTATGTATGAATAATCAATTATTTGTTAAGTAATTTAGGCTGTTAGAAGAAATATTATTTTTTCTAATTAAAAATAAATTAAATTTTGCCGTTAATTTAATTATCAAAAGAAAATTTGAAAATGCCTGTTTTTATAATGGAACAAACAAACTTTATGGTCTTTAGATCTAACAATTGTTAGGGGAAATAATTCTAACAACAGAGTAGTCAGTATTGTGTTATCCCATCAGCTATATTTTTATTTATTTTTTCAATCATCATGCTGCTATACTACCTGTCTCACCTGAGTGACTGAGTGGTTATATTAAATCATGTCACAAAATATCAAAGCATAAAGTAAGAATTTATTTGTACCCTCTCTGGACTCCGAAGCCTCTTGTACATTCCTTTGCACCTTCCCCAGCCAGCACTTCTCATGTATCTCCTGGCATCTTTGCCATCCTGCATACCTGACTCAAATGGTTCCTTTTGCGCACCCCTTCATACTTTCCCTGACCTTCTTGCATACCTGCGCCATCCCCTCATGCATCCTCTCCTGTGCACCTCTTGCTCCTTCCCCCACTAAGCAGCAGCCACTCACCTGCCTGTGGGCCTAGGACTTTCTGCTGACCTTTCCACGGACTTTGGTTGTATTGGTTAATTGCTTAATAAACATGAGGTTCTGTTAACATCAACTGGGGCTGCAGGGATTGCCTTCACTAAGCAATATGCCCACGCTTTATGGCCATATTGCTTAGCAATGGAAATTCCAGTCCCAATTGCTATCATAAGTTGAGGTTTCAATGTATTATTTTTTGAATAAACCATATTTTTGCTAGACAATAAAAAGATATTTGTAGAGCACAGTGGGTGAATTCACGCAACATGCGAAAGTGAATCCAACCAACCCAGCTAACTTTGCGTAGTATATGAATCTAATCAGTGCTCTGGAAGAGAAGTACTTGGAATATTGGCATGAAAAATGCTTTCTAGGAAATTAGGTAGTTAAAATGTGATTTGGCTGATTGCATGTAACCCATAACTAACATCTGAACACCTATGATCTGCCTTTTTATTTTTTTTATTATTTCTGCCTTTCTTTTTAAGTATAAATTGTATTAATTAAATGTGGCCTCTGCCAAAATGTACATCCATGACATTCTGCCTAAAATAGTTCCTGGCAAGTAAGCTGTTAAATATAGGACTTGGGTGCCAATTTATTTTAATAAACTTGAAAGCTTTTTTTGAATCACATTAAATAAATCAGGAAGGGTTTGTTTTAGTATTTCCATAACATTGGTTTCTCATTTTTTTTCTGCATAGGTTTAGCTCCCCCTGGAACTCAGGTAAGAAAGCACATTTTGTTTTCTTAGTAATTTGGTCATTTCTAGCCAGTTTCCCTGCTGTCTTTCTCCCTCTTATATTAAAGCAAGCACTTTGTTGAGTACTTAACTTTGCCAAAGTCTTAGAACACTCATACTTAGATATAAGGTTTGAATAGGATAAGTAATGCAGGTAAAGTAACAGTAACTTGGCTTCAGAACTCATAATTTGTACCATATACATACAGTTACCACTTATGCAATTTTGAACTAGATATTATAGAACTAGAGATGGGTTCCTACTCGTTCGCACCAGTTCAGGGGAACAGGTAGTGGTAATTTGGCCTTGGTTGCAGAACCAGCAGTGACCCAGGCTGGCCACTCCCCGAACCAATTCCCTGGTCGCTACTACCATTGCCAGGATGTTTTTTAGTAGTTTTTCACATTCTTCACGCATGTACAGAACAATTTACAAGGAACTGTGGGAAGCGCGTGCAAAGCGAATCTGTACCAATGTCAGTAGGAACCCACCTCTGATTCATTTTATTCAAAACTTTACATTAAATTACATTTAAGATATAGTAAACATTTTCCCTTGATGGAATTCATTCAAAAATGCTTAATTATGGCAGGATCATGCCTGATATTTCAGCTAGTTCTGATTTGTTACATCCAAACCAGGACAAACTATTAAATAATGATAATATGGAATATTAATGAACCACTGTTAAAAAACTAGCCATACTTCTTAACTAAGGAAACCTATAGGATGTTCAAAATCTACATGTTATCAGGTGTTATGTTAAAATGCAAACCCTGCTGTATATGTATACAAATTGGGCAGGGCTTGGATCCCAATACCATGCCTGCTATTTTATAGATTTTTGAGCCTTTTCCCCAATATGTAGATACCCCTCTCCTTAAGTAATTGTACTTTGTTGTTGTATATTTTATTAATTTTTTATGCCACATGTCTCCCAGAGACCCTTGTCATAAGAACAGAATAAAATGCTTCTTAATCTGTTGTAACTATTCTGGAACAAGAATGAGAAGCAAAAATTGTGACTGAATTAGGCTACAATTCCTCAGTTTACAAGTTCCCCAATAGCTAATATAGCAATGATTAGGAATTACTTCTCAGAGCATGTAAGAACATAGTATATGTAACTCCAGTCGGGGTGTTATGAATATTTTTTTAATGTTTTTATAATACAAATGTGCATAGAAACACAATTTTTAAGTTATAAAATGTTTTTGTTTCTTATTGAATCCTTGAGAATTTTCAGGGATACAGTAATCTTCAACTTGTGACCAAAGTTGGGACTGGAATTTTGTTTGCTAAGCAGTGCAATCCTTAATAAGTCATCATGTGGCCGGACGCCATTTTATAACCAGTTTATTGTAGTCATTGAGTGAATCTTGGTCATGAAGTGACTCATGTGCTTAAGCGAATCCAGCTTCCCCAATTAACTTTGCTTGTCAGAAGCAAACTGGGAAAACCTTTAATCATGATTATGTGAATGCAGAATGTTGCAATCCTTATTATTGCCAGTTGCCAAGTACCGAATCTGCAATCAAAAGACTGCAGGGACACTGCAGCAGTTATGATTTTCAGGACAGGTTGTAAGTCACTTATTCCACAGCCATTATAACTTAGAACTATCATTAAACAAATGAACTCTACCTGTAACCATTTTCATAAGCAATCCCTATAGGCTCCACTTTCCACACAGGGAAAGTATATAAAAGTGTCCCTACAGTGAGTTTTGAATCCTTGTAATCATATTAATATGTTGATGAATTTTCTTGGCTTTATTGTAGAAGTGATTTTTCATCATCGTCTTCTTGGATGTATTTTTCAACTTTATTTCCCTTATTATGCTGATAAGGTTTCTGACATCAGAATTGATTAGGTGCTGCCCCCTGCTGTAGATGAGTGTGTCTTATAGAAAGGCTTTGAAAAGGACAGCAAATACTGTCTTGAAATCTCAAATTTCATGTCCTCACATCTGAAAAGTATTCATCTTTAGTATAAATTTATATTTCCATGTCTCCATTACTTTTTTGAGTTTTTTTAATTTCACACATAGCTATTTGCATATAGCTATGCAATCACCTGTTATAAAATAATTAAGATCCTATTCTGTTCACTTCTCCATTACTATCAGCACATTTGAAACTTGGGTTTGATCATTGCAATCAGTTATTTCATTTCTATATAATGCAGATTTATTTTTTAAAAACATTAATGAAGCTAGGCTATTCTGGTAAGCATTATTACATTTAATGGAAGCAGGAGTTTCCTATTCACCATTGTTGTACTTTTAATTTCTGAATAACTGCCATTTTGTAGATTTGGTTATAGATTTGAATCAGAAACAAGGTGGATCATAAAAATATGATTAGCAGGAGAGATGGCAATAGCATCTTATGATCTTGAAATGACAGATTCTTTTATTTATATTGAACATGTCAGAGAATATTCAGTAAGGTTTTGTTCCAATTGCTTTGCTTTTCAAATTCCAACTGAGAAGTTGGACCAGTAACTCATGAGATTTGGTCTTATCCCATTGGCACAAACTGCCATCATCAATGTATTAATTTGATTGGATAAATAACTATGTAATAAACAAGCATGCATCCCTTTTGATTACATCCCTAGCATTTAGAATCTATCAAGAGAACCAGATAATGAACTTTTCATTGGGACTATTTAAAAGCATTTTATAACACCGAAAGAAATACATTGATTTATAGTGACATTATTTTTTGTTAATATCTGATAAAGGCTTAAAAAGCAATGTGAACAAAACCTTTGCTTTCTAAAGTACAGAAATAAAATTAAGGAACAAGGTTATCCCTTTTATCTCTTGAATAAAAACAAACTGTATTTCACTGGATTAAACTTAATTCATATTTTCTTTATTTAGCCTACACCTCCAGTTTGTGCAGTGCAACAAGCCACTCCAACCAATAACTCTACTAATGAAGAGCCCTCAAAACAGGTGTCGTGTTTTTCTCTTAATAGCTTTGTTATGCTCTATTTTAAAATCCCAAAACAAATTTTCTATAGAATGTTCTACTTTCCTTAGAAATCTACGTGGTCAGAGCATAAATCACCAGATGGGAGAACATACTATTACAATACTGAGACCAAGCAGTCTACCTGGGAGAAACCAGATGATCTTAAAACCCCTGCAGAGGTAAAGGAAGCAATTGAGCATGTAATTATTTCACTATCCATGTCTCACTGAATGAAAAATAAATATTTACTATTAAGAAAAACGTTCCTTTTGATGTGCATTTTTAATATCCTAGTCTTCATATTAATGCTGCACTAGGCAGAGTATGCCCAAAGAGTTTTATTTCATAAAAGGAATTGTGTGTAACTTGTATCTTTGCAATTTTGCGTCTTCATCCAAAGATTTCAAAAGCATTTTACTACATTCATTTCTGTATTATAGAATGGCTTCAGATATTGTGTTGTTTCCCCTTCCTTAGCAATTGTTGTCAAAATGCCCATGGAAAGAGTACAAATCTGATTCTGGAAAGCCTTATTACTACAACTCTCAAACAAAAGAATCACGTTGGGCAAAACCCAAAGAACTTGAAGATCTTGAAGGTAATTATGATGCTTTATCTTCAACATAAGCTACTTTATAGATTGTGGCAATTCCAGTTAGTGAAGATAGGACATTCAGACCATATAATAAAATAATCTAAGATATTTTAAATGTTTTAGTTAGAAGAATAATTGGATAAATTATTGTTGACAAAAGATAAAAGGATACAGTCACCCTCAGTAACTATAGAGGAAAAACTGTTGCACAGAACCAGCAGCAAATCTCAGACAGCAATTCTAAAGGATCTTAGGCAGTGATCTATCTTTAGCATTTGGGACTGGAATTGGTAGGAAGTTCCAAAATTGTACTGAAATGATTACTGATTTATACTAGCACATAATGTTCAATAAGAATTTGCATAACAAGTGTAAGCATTAATACAAACTAAACTTGGAAAAAGAGAAAAGAATAGAAAAAAGAATGAAAAACACAGAAAAAAGAAAAGAAATGATATAATGAAGAAAAAGAAAAGAAATATATAAAGAAGTGATTTCCAATATTCATCACAAGTATTTGTAAATCCCTTTATGGTTACAAATATCTTCATCCCATCCCCTATCTATGAGCAAATTCATAAAACATCAACTTTTCAATCCTGGTCCCAGCAATTAAGCAGTTAAAAGGTTGCTAGATCTTTGCAAAACAATGTTTTATTTTAACCTTAATCAAATTAGCCATTTTACATGCCTTACTTTTACTTCTAACAGTCTTAATCTCTAATCTAATCAAATGTTGTATGACTTGATTTCTCTTTCATTCTTCTTTATCCATTACATAGATTTCTGTGCTATGAGATAAAGCCTGTTTTGATACTTCCTCTGCTATGTCAGATTAAATTTATTTCACATCTGTGGTTACTTCGTTAACACCTTTTAGAGTAGTGTAGCCATAGAAGCAGATAATCATTATTGACAGTGTCGATGTTGTAGTTACTAATTTTGGGCTCCGTTCTCTTAATATTTTGTGTCATTTTGTAAGTCCCACTATTAACTGACATCTAGAACACACTTGTATTTTTCCCTTCTCCCTTTAGAATATTTGGTCCCCTTTAGTGTCTAGTGTCCTAAAATCATCAAAGTAATTTAATCTTTGGTATGATTTACAATAGCCAGAATAGTCAAAATAAGTCTGTTTCTAATGAGAAATTATTTTGATAGTTAATTCCAAAATCTTATGGTGAAAGTCAGTTTTCCAAATTTGTTAAATTCCTTGTTGTTTATAACTTTTAATATATCAAAATCTTACTTAGTTTTTTGCCATCTATTTTAAATTAAGTTCTTAAACTTTTAATTATTTTTTCTTTTATTCAGCAGTAAGATTAATTTACCCAATGAGTTTTCAAATGTTGTTCCGAAGATTTCTAATAACTTTAAGTTAATAGGTAATTTTCAAAAGTAATTTTGAAGGGCTTGCAAATTTAGGGTCATTGTAATGCTAAACTATGGTTGTGAACAAAATGGTTAATCCTTTTGTTCCCTGGCATTCAGACCTGTGGAAAATCACTGTCCTATTTTCTGCTTGTGAAGAGCTGCTATTCAAAACAAATTTGAGCAATCTCATCCTCTCTTCATCTGGAGAAGTTCCAGAATGTTGGTTTACTCACCGGTTCTTTGGTCTTTGCCATGGTCATTGGCTTTGTGTTTGCGAAGATGTCTTCAGTTTGCCATATCTCCATCTGACATCTGTGCATTTTTAAAATACCCTTTGTGTTCTGTGGTCTGAAAAAGTTATCCATTCATTCATGAAACACTTTTGACATATAGGCTATACTATATTTTCACTTAAAAATAAAAAAGTGATTTTTCACATGCAAAATGTTTTAGGGTCTATCTCTAAAATGATAGACAATATCTTAAATATATAAATACTTCTTTGTTGTTCTTTTACAGCAATGATTAAAGCAGAAGAAAACAGGTATGCTTACAAACACTTTTCTTAAAGATGTCTTTGTATAAAATGCAGTCAAAACTGATGAAAAGATTAATTTATTTTAAAAACCTATTTGGAAGCAGAAAAAGTAGAAATTAAATACAATATCTCAGAAAGTACTTAGGTAAAATTATATATGTAGCATCAAGGTTGAAACCAGTATTTTGAATTACATTCAGAAAATGATTGACAATCTTAACAGGGTTTGAAACAATCCTAGTACTATATCATTCCTGGTTTGCATCCCAGCAGCTGAATTTTACACAGTTTTAGCTTCTCAGCCTGCTGATATTAATTGTTCAATAACTGATATAAACAAAGAATGCGTGTTACTGGATATTCATTTCTAAGGAAATAATTGATATTTCCCTAGGAAATAATTCAGCCTTTTCATAAACTTAGTTAAAATGAGTGCATGTTGACAGCCAATTACAGTATTGTGACCTCTTAATTTTGAGGAACATAACAGTCACAATCTGAGGCTTTTCCTATTGATGTATCCCTTAAGTCTTAAAAACAATAGAAAGGGGTTTTTGGAAGTTTGAGTTGTGAGATTTACCTCCTGCCAAAAAAACTTGTTAGCATGAGGCTGTAAGGAGAAACTTAATTGATAATGGAACATCAGTCTGTACAAATTTTAAGTTGGAAATTGTTTAATTAAATATGCACAAATAATGTATGTTAGCAACTATTTTTTGTAATTTGGAAGGAAGAAGCTTGCCTCTCAGTTTTATGTAAAAATAAGTGTGGAAATTGTAAGTTTGAATGTATAGGAAGATTTTCCTGTCTTAATAAGTGACTTTATATCCAGTGAAATTGATGAACAGATTAGGAATAATAAAAAGCACATTTTAACTCAGGTGTAATAGAACAGCCTGCATTTCATTAGACTTTTAGTAGAAATTTTAAGGCATTGATGCTGTCAAACATTAACATGCCTATTGTGAAGGAGATGTAGAAAGATAGAAACTGATGCCATCCCTGTCTTGTAAATCAGTTACAAATTGGACTTTTCATGGGGGAAAGTTATTTACAGATGTGCAGTGGAAAATATGATCTTTATGAATTTGGCAGGATTTTTAGAACAAAAAATGATTTCTATTTCAATAACAGCAAATCCGAAGAATCTGCTCCAGTTTCATCTGCTGCGGTTGCATCAGGGATTCCAGCTGCTGCTGCCAGTGTTCCTGAAATGCCAGTACCTATGCCGTCAGCCCCTGTTGCTCCTGCCGTGGCCTCAGCTCCAGAAACGGAGCCTTCTGCTATGGCTCCAGTTATAGAAAATGATGCTGGGGTAGCTCCTTCAACAGATGAGCAGGTACAGCCAGCGGCTCCTCCTGTTGTACAAGAGCAGAGCATGGAAGTTATCACAAACTCTGTGGAAGAAACTCCAAAGCAAGAATCCTTGGAGTAAGTAATAATTCTTAATAACCTCATCTATTATTTTTCAAGAGAATCTTTCATTGTTTGGGAGGGAAAAATGGGTTTCTTTTCTTTTAAAAAAATAGAAGAAGAAAAGACAAGAAAAACACTTTGTTTGGTTGTTTGTTTGTTTGGTTTTAGTTGTTATTAACTTCTAGTACCTTTAGGGCCTTGTCATCTTAAATTGTGCGATAGGAAAAAACAGCCACAATGGAGGCTTGGTTAAATAGATTATCTTTTAATTTCTTTTCCTTTTCCTGTAGCAAAGATAAGAGAGAGAAAAGTTTCCAGGATATCTTTCAGTTAGTTTTCTTGCTAGAGAACCTTCTTGTAAAACCTGGAACCTTGTTTTTCCAACTCAATACATGGTGTTTCTTTATATTGCCATCTCTGTCTCAAATTTCATCTCATTTATGATAGACTATATATCCAATGAACAGAAAGCAACTTGCTAGACCCATTCCATTTTGCAATAGCCTGAAAAATTGGTCAGACTTAATTTATAATGAATTAAATGATTAAACCTTGAATAATGAATTCTTCATGGCAAGAATATGTAATATGGGTCGTCTCAGGGGCCACTTTAAGCTTTGCGTAACATTGAGAACTGCACTCCAAAAGTGGGAGGAGCCAAAACTCAAAAGGGGCTGATTTTGGAGGGTAGGCTTAAGGAACACTCTAGCTTTCTAAAGAGTGGTCATTTTAAGGGACATCTAGTGTATCCGTGACCCGTCAAAAGCGCGTTCCACAAAAGCGCGGTCGACGAAATCGCGTATGTGACGTCATCACAACGCGACGAAAAAGATCGAAAAATTGAAATAAAAATTAAATTACAGCAAGCCGATTCACATAAGGGTTAGGGTTAGGTTAAGGGTTAGGTTAAGGGTTAGGGTTAGGGTTAGAGCGTTAGCGTTAGGTTAAAGGTTAGCGTTAGGTTTTTGTTACGTTAAGGGTTAGGTTTAAGGTTAGGTTTAGGGTTAGGTTAAGGGTTAGGTTTAGGGTTAGGGTTAGGTTTGGGGGGGTTAGGGGAAGGTTTTAGCTTTATTTTTACATTTTTTGATCTTTTTTGATCTTTTCCGTCGCGCTGTGATGACGTCACATATGCGCTTTCGTCGACCGCGATTTTGTCATCCGCGGTTTTGTTGCCTCAGTAATTATTCCATTTAATTAATGCAGCTATTTGTTAAAGTCACAAACTTTTTTTTTAAATTGATAGTGTTGTACCAAAAAAGGAGGAAGAGGAAGCCCAGCCGGTTAAAAAAACGTATACCTGGAATACAAAAGAAGAAGCAAAGCAAGCATTTAAAGAACTATTGAAGGAAAAGGTTTTTATACTGAGTCAACTATTCTTTAAATTTCAAGTATTACAAATATAATTGATTAGGAGAGTGGCTGATTTTTGTAAGAACTTGAATGACATTCACGCAAAACTAAATGCCAAATACTTTATCTAAATGAGTGGATTTTATTAGGTGTCCTGTAAAAATCCATGGGGAAAAAGGTTTTTTAATATAGACAAGGCAGTTACAGGTTTTTAAAGTTTTAGTTTAAAGTTCATGGTAGTGGATCTGGGTACTTGAGAGACCGCCTACTGCCAATCACCTCCATTCGACCAATTAGATCCCATAGATTAGGCCTCCTCCGAGTTCCATCTGCCGGTCAGTGTCGACTGGCAACCACGCGGAGGAGAGCCTTCTCGGTGGCAGCTCCGACCCTATGGAACGATCTCCCCGTGGAGATTCGTACCCTCACCACCCTTCAGACCTTCCGCACAGCCCTCAAAATCTGGCTATCCCGTCAGGCCTGAGGCTAAAGACCGTAACCCACCCGAATTGTATGAATGTTGTGCTTTTAATGATGTACTATCTTAGGTGTTAGTCTGTTTGTTTTCCCCTCCTTTCGAGTTGTAAGCCGCCCTGAGTCCCCCCCAGGGAAAAGGGCGGCATATAAATAAACTACTCTAACTCTAGGCAGATAAGTTGGGGTAAGAAAGAAGGTTAGGCATGTTTAAAATTATGAATATTCTCCTTAATCATCATGATTTCATTCTTTGTGATTGCTGAAACATACCTGAATCAAAAAAATAATGTTTTCTGAGTGATAGTTTTAATACCTTTAAAAACAAGAATTGGCAAATAAGTATTCTTGAACTTGCTTTTTCTAGAAATGTGAAGGATTCTGTGACATCATGGCGATATAAGTGTGTTATGCATGATATTTGTCATCCCTATTATATAACTTTTTCTGGGAAAGTGTATTAACTGTATTGGGTAAAAAAATGTATTATCCTGATTGTAAAATATCAAGCCAGATAACTTATTTCCTTTAGATCAGTGGTCTCCAACCTTGGCAACTTTAAGACTTGTGGACTTCAACTCCCAGAGTTCCTCAGCCAGGGAGTTGAAGTCCACAGGTCTTAAAGTTGCCAAGGTTGGAGACCACTGCTTTAGAGAACAGAAAATTACATAAGATGAAGCAGTTCTTTTTAAGCTCCTCACTTGTGAAAACAAAATGTCAGTTCCAGAACTTGTGTGATTTATATCTTCACAGCGTGTGCCATCCACTGCCTCTTGGGAGCAAGCTATGAAAATGATCATTAATGATCCAAGATACAGGTATCCCTAGATTATTTTAAACGATTCATTGCAAAAATGACTCACACCCCCCCCCCAATGACTTGGATATAAAGAGACTAATTCTAGTTTATGTTTCCTCAATTTGCAGCGCTTTGGCAAAATTAAGTGAGAAAAAGCAAGCCTTTAATGCTTACAAAGTACATACAGAGAAGGAAGAAAAAGAAGAAGCAAGATTAAAATACAAGGAAGCAAAAGAGTCTTTTCAGCGTTTCCTTGAGAATCATGAAAAAATGACATCAACAACCAGATACAAGTAAGATGAGCTAATATACAATACAGTCCAATGCTAAAATCTTAGTATCGTGGCTCAGATCTTTCCTTAGGAACTCTATGTCTGCACACAGATTGCAATAACTATGTAGACTGGGGGAATGACAGTACGGGTAGTCCTTGTGTTATTATGGCAATTGAGAAAATGATATGTGATACCAAATGATGCAGTCGTAAAGCAGGTCATTGCATGTCTCCATTGCTGAGGAGCTGAAATTCTGGTATTCCTGGTTGCTCTGTAGGATTGCAGGATTCATTAAATGAAAACCTCTGAACATGTGAGGCAGGAACCGCAAGCATGCAGGTTAATGGATGAGGGCTACAGGCTTGAGAGGGGGGGTAGATGGTGCCAGAGAGCATGGGCTTGCTGTGGCATAGTACTAGAGATGGTAGACCTTAGCAATGGCAGCCTTCAGCAGTCTTTGCCTACTGCTGCTGCCCCCAGGCCTCGATTTCAGGCCAAGCAGTGGGCAGAGTGCTATCCTGTTGGTAAATAAATATTTTCAATGTTAGTTGATAAGGAAATTGAAGGAAAATCTTTGGAATGAATTAGAGTAGGGGGCCCCAAGCCCCAGGCTATGACCCACAACTGAGCCTTGAGCTGTTTGAAATGAGCCGTGGAACTGGTGGGGTGAGTGCCCACGCGCATTCCCACTTGTGCAAGTAGCGAGTGTGTGTGCGCGTGTGCTCCATTTGCACAGAACCATCATCCGACCCCCATCCAGTTTGCAAAGCTGGAAAGGTTGGGGAACTCTGAATTAGAGATAGAGAAAATTGGGAAAAACAATAATACAAATATTAGTGGTTGACGTTCAAAATACTTTTCAGATCTGGTTCCTTTTTATCAAGAAGAAAAAAATAACTAGTTTAGATGCTAGTAGGAATAAGATGCTGGTAGCTATCAAGAGAGAATGAAGTCAAAATAAAATGTTTTTAATAGATTTATTATATATTTTTTGTATTCCTGTATGTAGAAAAGCTGAACAAATGTTTGGAGAGCTGGAAGTCTGGAATGCAATTTCTGAACGTGATCGCCTTGAAATATATGAAGATGTTCTATTCTTCTTGTCAAAAAAAGAAAAGGTAATTATCTTTCTAACCTAAACAAAAAAAATCTGTGCTGTACTTCGGGATAATAATGTATATATTTAAACAATATATTTGTGATTTGGAGAACAAATTTCTGTCATGCCTAATGTTTGTAATTGTTAAGTGATAGAATTTGTTTCTTATATAATTAACAAAGGAATAAAGAGAAAACCTGATGTTCTAGTGTTGGATTTTTCTAGAAATTAAAAAGCCTGGTAGTTCCTTGCTAAGATTAACACCTATCACCTTTCCCTGCAAAGAATGATTTTTATAGAATTGAAAGTTCAGGCCAAACCACAGAAATAGGGTGCAGTTGTTCAATATTTGTGCATGTCTCTCATATCAATTATGGGCAATGCTGCATTTTAGAAAAATCATTATATTTTATGTCTGTCTTTTTTTCAGGAACAAGCCAAACAGCTAAGGAAGAGGAACTGGGAGGCATTAAAAAACATTCTGGACAATATGGCTAATGTCACTTACTCTACTACATGGTCAGAGGCTCAGCAGTATCTGATGGACAATCCTACCTTTGCAGAAGATGAAGAACTTCAGAGTAAGGATAATTGTGTTTTACCTTTCTGTAAAAAAAATACTTTTTAGTGTAATTGATAATAACTCATTTATTAAAACTGTTAAAATAATAATTGAAGGCTTTTGCCATTCCAGAATAAGTTTACCACTCCATTATAACCACACTCAAAACCCTCTCCAAATACCTTGGATTTATTTACCATGGATTTGGACAGTGTGGTAAGATTTGTATAAAACAGAGTAAAAATTTCCCTGTCCCCCAAAAGCTGTCTCTTTCAGCAAAGTTTGCTTCTGTTGGTGGAAATAATAGTTGGATTCACATAATAGAGATACAGTTTTAAGCTTATGATCGTGAATAAAAACATTTATTTGTATTAAGAAATTATTTTGTTCTGAATTAAATAATTACTATAGGGCAAGTATAGGAATAAATACTGTATCTGTGTCCAGTTTCCAAGAGGAATTGTGAATAAATCTTACCAGTACATATGAATAAGACAACTAGGTAGGCATTTTCAGTACATTGTCATTTAGTTTTTAGAATCTCTGTGTCACATAATTTTTGCCTTCATAATGGTATGAAATAAACCCCTTTTTTATTACCGTACTTTAAAAAAAGCCTTAGGTTGGGAACATAGGATTTGAATTATAGATGAAGTTATAGAATAAATTGCATGTTTATAATTTTAAAATCTCACTTTTAATCCTTAAGCCAGTTGGTTAAGAAATCTAGTCTTTAAGTTTAAGGCTGAAAGCCTAAGACATTTCCTTTAAGGTGGTTGTTCTGGACCAACTGGTTTACTTCAAATACACAGAAACACTAAAAATCAATTATGCCACACTTTGACACAGATCTTTCTGTATTCATCTGCCTTTGCAAGTCCATGAATCAAAGCTTAAAGACTCTATTGTCTGTTATATCAGATGTGTGCTGAATTTTGTGCAAGTGCCATTATAAAATTAGGCCACTTTGGGGACACTTGGAATTATCCATTTTATGGTCACAGAGTTTTGCATAGCTCTATATTGCAGTGTTTCAGCACCCTATTTAGAGTGAGATAACATAATCCTAGCTTAATATTTACAAGCATGAAGAAAAAGTGCTTGTGTTTGAAGCTTGGGGAAGATCACAAACCAAAGAGATTTGTATTTTAAGTGATGTACTATATAATTTTATTAAAAAGTACTCCTATTTTTGTAGATATGGATAAGGAGGATGCCTTGATCTGTTTTGAAGAACACATAAGAGCACTGGAAAAAGAGGAAGAAGAGGAGAAGCAGAAAGGCTTACTCAGGGAAAGGCGACGACAGCGAAAAAACAGAGAATCGTTTCAGGTTACTGAGAAAATGTTAACTTCTATTTAATACCAACTGCAGAGCTTTAAGTATTGGGTGGGTTAAAAAAAATCAGTTGGCTTAAAATCAGTTAAAATAAGTGGGTTAAAAAAACTGTTCTGATTCAGAGTGCAAAAACTAATCTCCCCAAGTCTTGTGTGATTTCTAAGCATTGTGAATATTTCAGTGATCTCCTTTCTTTGTGTGGAAATTTTTTTCCAAGGTTAAAAGCTGGAGGAGAGATGCTGAGCAAGAGAGATTTTAGTACATTGGAAGAGCTAACTGATTTGTCTTTCACATTAGAGATTCCTTATGCTTTTTGGGATTATAAAAAAGGACAGTGTCTGGCTTTTTAAAAATTTAATTACAATATTCCCCATTTTCCACTTTTCCCCCCAGATATTTTTGGATGAGTTGCATGAACATGGTCAGCTGCACTCAATGTCATCCTGGATGGAGTTATATCCAACTATTAGTTCTGATATTAGGTTTACTAATATGCTTGGTCAGCCTGGTAAGTGTATCCCCTCTTGCTTAGGCTAAGTAATTTTTGGATAAAGTTTGTGAATATTTTTGTCATTTCTTACATTGCTAAGAAATTGAGCTCCTTGAGTAAAGATAACTCTTGACCCATATAAGGTGTTTCTCCTCCCACCCCCTTAGGTTCAACAGCACTGGATCTTTTCAAGTTTTATGTTGAAGATTTAAAAGCCCGCTACCATGATGAAAAGAAGATAATCAAAGATATTTTAAAGGTGAAGTAACATACATTCTTAAATTAGGAGGGCAGCAGAGTTTCCAATTCAAATTTATTACATTTATTTCCCAATCTAGAGCTAGTTTTTTAAAAAGTAGAATTGCATTACAAATATTTGTTTCTGTGGGATTCCTATATTTCTCATTATTATCAAAACCATTGTATTACAGGATAAAGGATTTGTAGTTGAAGTGTCTACTCCTTTTGAAGACTTTGTAACGGTCATCAGTTCCACTAAAAGAGCTACCACATTAGATGCTGGAAATATCAAACTGGCTTTCAATAGCGTAAGTTTTTTAAAAAAATATATCAATAAATGTTAATATCATTTGATATGGATTGTGTCCAGTGTTATTAAATATTATTAGTCTCTAGTGTCAATATATAAAATTAGTATTGTTGAATCTAAAGTATACATTGTTATACTTTAATTATTATACCAAATACGCACTTGGGCTATTTAGGTAATGCCAGATCTTGGTTTGACATTGAAATTCTAATGGCAAGAGTTCAGAGGGCGTCATTTCAGATACTAATCTAGTGGAAGACCTGGCCAGTGGCCCTGTTTCGTCTGAACAGCTAAATTAAAATTTGCACAGATCCACAGACCAGAATTTAATCTGAGACTTATTCTTGCAATGCCAAGCCATTATTTTGTAGATACACCTGAACAACTTATATGTCTGGCAAATGATAAGAAAAGTGCTTTGCAATGATATTGCATTATGACTATTTTACCCTCCTTTCCTGCAATGATCCTTTCATTTAATGGCCCCTTGAATCTTTGATGCAGTTGTTAGAAAAAGCAGAAGCCCGTGAACGGGAAAGAGAGAAAGAAGAAGCTCGCAAAATGAAACGAAAAGAGTCTGCTTTTAAAAGCATGTTAAAACAAGCAACACCTCCCATTGAAATGGATGCAGTCTGGGAAGATGTAAGCATGTCCTGTAGCATTTTGAATTGTTTTTATTTTATTTTAAAAATTAAATAACTTTTTGCAACTATTTTAATTATTTAACCTATTACTGGAAAATAATCTTCAAGAAATGTAGTGTAATCAGTAGCAAATCTTTTCCAAAGTATAAGAGGAATGATTATAGAAATATTATCAAGGAATGAAGTTTTAAGTATTTTAAGGAATAATTCAGAGAAACAATAATGAAATGGAGAAATTCTCAGTGGAGTTCTTAACATAAAAGGGTGACTGGTGTGTTTCTTTACGAAGTACAGATTTCTTTTATAATCATATGGTAATAATAATTTATATATTTATTATATAATTATATAAGTATAAAAATAATTAATATGGTAATTAAAAAATCACTAGCTTCAGAAAATCTATGATTTACCTTACAATGTACCAATGGAAAACAAAAGACAAGAATTGGATGTATGCAAATAAATTCCTGCGAAATGTGGGTTCATAAACAATTTCTTTGGGGGCATGGTTTAAAAACCAAAACGTTTTCTTTTTAGGAATACATTGCTTCATAAATTTGCATTACTGATGTAATTCCTTTTTGATATAGATTCGGGAGAGATTTGTAAAAGAGCCAGCATTTGAAGACATCACTTTAGAATCAGAGAGAAAACGAATATTTAAGGATTTCATTTATTTACTGGAGGTAACATCTGACATACCAGTTAAGCACAATATTTTCTAGTAGATATGTACAAATTCTCAAAGAATGCTTATTTTATATGTTCACTGAAGAGTATTATAGCTATGTTGATGCAGCTGAAACTGGTGGATGTGAGAAAGATCTTCAAAGGGCAGCTGTGGAACCAGTCCAGAAAAATGTGGGCCAGCCAACTTCAACCAAGGCGTTGCTCTGTGGTGGCAGGAAACCATAGAACATGTTCTAGGAATTTCCCAATCCTTTATTCTCGTGCATGATTTTTCCCTTACACATTGGTGATACTTTCTATTTTTTACAATTACATTACCACGCGCCAAATAGTAACTGGGGTCATTTTAAACCCTAGGAATATATGTCAGTTTGAGCATACTACTGATGATTGATAGTAATCTTCATGAGCACTAGAGTTATGCACATTCTTTGAAAAAAGTGCTTCAGATTTCACTTGAGGCACCTGTTCTTCATCCTTTAAAACAGCTGTGTCTTCTGCACTGGCACAACTGTCTCAGAAACTGTTCTTGGCAATTTGTGGTTGTGCACAATCACTCCCCCCCCCCCCCAAAAAAAAAGGTGCAAGAGGATGCCAGCTAGATTTATTGCTCATCTTGGAAAGACTGCTGAGGAAAGGGTCTAAGGAAGAAGTTCCTGGCAGGCTGTGGCAATATGATAGTGCTGATATTTGTTCAAGCAGAACAGTTGTTCTTCAGTCTCTCTCCTAGTAGATTTGCTGAGACTTGATGGGGAGGGGAGTGCAATACTGAAATAAGGTCTATGTAGACCATAAGGGAAGTTTCCAAAAGCTTCAGTTACTGCCTCTGTGATTTAAGCATCTTCTATAAGAAAGCAGCACTTTTGATTACTATAGATATTTGCTGTTTCAAAGCAATAATTCTGATTCTTTTGATGTTACAGCATGAGTGTCAGCATCATCATTCAAAGAATAAGAAGCACTCTAAAAAATCAAAGAAGCATCATAGAAAGAGGTCTCGCTCTCGTTCGGTAAGGCCTTTGATAACATCCTGCAGGGAATTATCTCAAAAGTATTTTTAAAAAAGCTCTGGTATGTTAAGCATACTTTTTAAATGTCTTTAAAGGGCTCAGAATCTGAAGATGACGATAGCCATTCAAAGAAAAAGAGGCAACGCTCAGACTCACGCTCAGTTTCTGAACGCTCCTCCAGTGCAGAATCTGGTAAAAAAAAATTCTGTAAATCTTGCCTGGGGTGGGTGGGGAGTGGTGCTAAATTTCAACAACCTAATTTCCCTTTCATTTCCTAATTTGTTTTGCATCAATAGAGAGAAGCTACAAGAAGTCAAAGAAACACAAAAAGAAAAGCAAAAAGAGGAGACACAAGTCTGTGAGTATTTCTGTTTTGCATCTTTCGGTATGATAAGGATTTTCAATATCTTCAATCTTTTAAGTTGTAAATAACAGTTATGCATCTGTCTCACTGCTTGTTAGTATAATCAGCAAATGTACCATATTTTCGGAGTATAAGATGCACCAAGGTTTTAAGAAGCAAACTTAAAAAAAGTTTTTGCATTCTGCAAACCTCCCAAAAATGGCCGTTTTTCACGAAAATGGGCCTGTTCCCCCCTCCCCAAAAGGGCATGAATAGCCCTTAGGAGGCTTGTAGAGTGTTCCTGGGGGGGCAAAAGTAAGCAAAAAATGGCCCAGGAGCTCTCTAAATGCCTCCTACAAGCCTCTTACAATGCACGGCCATTTTGGTGAAGGGACGGGGTTTCAGGAGGCAAAAAAAATGCTGTATTCATTGTTTAAGATGCACCCAGATTTTCAGCCTCTTTTTTGAGGGGAAAAGGGTGCATCTTATACTCTGAAAAATATGGTATGTATTTCTTTATACATGCAATTTATGTAATTGCCTGTGGTGCTAAGCAATATGAAAAGATTAAAACCCAAAAAATCATAACATTAATAGTAAAATCAATTTTAAAAACATGAATGTATCACATGCCTGGGTTGGAAGAACCATTAGTGCTTTAATGACTAAAAAAATTACAAAGCATTCAAAGCATGCTTAACTTCCTGACTCAGGTGCCTGTGCAAATATTTAGGTCTTTAAAGCCTTAGAAAGGCAAACAGGGCCAGGGCCATCTCACAGGGCAGGCAGAGTAAGAGAGAAGGGATGACAGGATCTGGAATATGCCAACTCTGCTCATTCTGGTGGGATGTTAGACAGGCGGCCTAATCCTAATAGATAATACTGCAACTAAGAATTAGGGTTTGTTTTTAAATGAGAACTTGGATTCAATTCGGTCTTGTGGACCTATTTGCAACAGCATTGTTGCATATTTAGGTTGACTGTCACCTATTTCAGCTTACACATTAGGAATATAGAGGAATAAGCAGTACCATTTTTATAATGGTTGGGTCCAACTTCAAGCCTTGCATTTTTTTTTCTCTTCTTTTTGTGAACTAGAATTTCAGTGTGACAGTGCTTAGTATGTCAGGTTACTGAGCAAAGGGGAAAAACCAAAATTCATACTCTAGTTGGCTTGACTTGGTATCTATGTTAAGATAAACTTTGATGTAATTCTGAAGAATTAGTGGAAGTTGGAAAATTTAACCAATACAGTTTTACAGCATTAGTTTGGGAGCACATGTAAATTATTTAGGCAGAATATATTGCCAGAGTTCACATTTTAGAAGAATCTTGAGATAGAACACTGGAAATTGCAGTGCAATGCTGATTGCAATATATTGCTTCTTTTGAATTATATTCTTTATTTTACTTTGCACAGGATTCTCCAGAATCGGATGTGGATCGAGAAAGAGAGAAAAAAGAGAGAGAAAACGAAAAAGAAAGAAGTAGGCAAAGATCTGAATCTAAGCATAAATCGCCACCTAAGAAGAGACCTAACAAAGATTCTGTAAGTTTGTTTTATCTTACCAAGTTCAGTATATTAATGACTGCAGCATTTCTGAATTATACATAATTTCTGGAATTCTATTTCCATTCCACAACCACAGCTTACTTTGATTACACATGAACATTCCATGAAGCACATAACAATTTTTGACTGTCTTTAGTGTGGCTTGCTGCATGTGCCTTGCTCAGAGTATGTGCTCGCACGCACGTGCGCACACACACACACACACACACACACACAGAGCGAGAGAGAGAGAGATTTATTTCTAGCAAGTTGGAGAAAATATATGAATGATGCTCCGGAGGAGGCTTGCAGAAATCAGCCTGCTTGCTGATCCCTGCATGCAAATTACTCTCAACACAATCTGCCAAATAACTGTTTAAAAAACTCTGATAACAGAATTGGTAACACAGCAGATCCTCTTTGCAAAATCCCTTTTCCGTAAAACACATTGTCATCCTGTTTGATGGACTGGATAAAGTGCAATTTGCATAAGGAATGTCATTGGCATGTTTTCTTCCCAGCACAATCCTGCAACCAACAGCGTTCGAGTACAAGAAACATCAGAAGAAGCGGATCAGATTCGGGTAAGACCAGATATATTGCATTTGGTGTGGTGTGGTATTGTGGGGCATGAGAACAAAAAGAAGTTTACACATACTTTTTATAAAATGCAATTTTTGAAAGATCTCAGAATATTTAGTGTAATATGTTTGAACTGTCAATATTTGGGAGAGACTCAATGAAATCTGTTCAAATCAGAGATTTAATCGAAAAGCAATAGCAATAGCAATAGCAGTAGACTTATATACCGCTTCATAGGCCTTTCAGGCCTCTCTAAGCGGTTTACAGAGAGTCAGCATATTGCCCCCAACAATCTGGGTCCTCATTTTACCCACCTCGGAAGGATGGAAGGCTGAGTCAATCCTGAGCCGGTGAGATTTGAACCGCTGACCTGCTGATCTAGCAGTAGCCTGCAGTGCTGCATTTAACCACTGCGCCACCTTGGCTCTAAACTGTTATATTTTCTCAGATGAAGATTTATTTAACTACTATTAAATATCAATTTTAAATATTAAAAATACAGCTTGCTTAAAATTCTCATAGTCATCTAAATCAAAGGATATAATAAACATTTGTACTATTATTCAGATGAATAATTTGTGTCACTTATGTGTGTTGATGTTACAGGAATTTCATTTTTGGCAAATGCCTGTATAAACTGGCATTATCTGCTCCCCCTCCTTCTAATTAATATATTTTTGACATACAGAATGGCACTTGAAAATAACAAAAAATAAAGGTTACAGATGACCTAGATGAAAAGAGGACATGACCTCAGGATCAACCCAGCTGATCTTAACTTGATCAAATGGCCAACTAGGATTAGTCCCAATTAATACATAAATAGGAGTTTATCTGAAGGGTCTGTAGTTCCAATTATCACTTTTTTCAATTGATAATTCTAATTTTCCTTACATCTTGGATGGAGGATTCAAAGATCACCTGTTCTGTTTCATTTGGCTGTGAAGTGTTGAAAAACTTGATAAATTTTGATTTAGATGACTATGAGAATTTTAAGCAAGCTGTATTTTTAATATTTAAAATTGATATTTAATAGTAGTTAAATAAATCTTCATCTGAGAAAATATAACAGTTTAGTGCTATTATGCCAGTAACCATTCCTGATGGACTATTTGCAAAAATACTTTGTGACTTACCTGGGGGAACATGCAAGGAATATTATTAATTTTTTTAAGAAAAACAATTGGATTGCATGAATCAGTTGTCTGTTTTTTTAAAAAGACTATTGGATTGGATGAATTAGTTTTCTATCAATATTAGTCTGCTTAATGGAATGTATTCTTCTGTTAATGTATCACAGATTGATAGGTATTTTGAGTGCCAAATTTGGGTAGGTGCATTTGAAGATGAGTAGGAAAATAACATTATACTACTCACACAGCCTTAAAATTGTTTCTTAAGTTCTGGTTATACCCTTCACATTCTCCATTCGCATAACAGGAAAATATATTTAGTTTAGCACAGAATTTTATAGAAATAATTTTGCAGTGTATCTGTTTTTTTCTCCATCGAGCAAGTATGAAACCTGTTGGTAACCAAATTGCATTTCTTAATATTAATTGTGAGGTGCCACTCAATAAAATCAGTCCTGGGAGATGAGGGTTACAGAGTGGGCTGGGCAAGAAAGGTGGCTGATCCCTGATCTAAAGGAATCGAATTCCTGACTATATTCAAAGGTGAACCAAACACTTGTCATTATCTGTTTGCAGGGTAATTGGGATACCTCTGGTAGTGAATTAAGTGAAGGTGAACTTGAAAAACAAAGGAGGACCCTCTTGGAACAACTGGATGAAGATCAATAAGAAATATTTATACCAAATATGTTTACAAATTTGATTTAATAAAGATATAGATGACTAATTTCAGGAAATGGATTCCAATGTTCTGAGTTACAGTGGCATAATTGTGGCTCTTCGGTTCTCTTGCATAACTAAATATTTGACACAGGTAGCAGTTTGGCAAAGACGGTGAACATTCAGGATTCAACCTGAAGTCCTATTTCTTGTCATCTAGATAGCCTGTATATATCCCCCCCCCATGTACCTTTCCATTCTTCAAACAGCACATTAGGATGAGCAGAAAAACTTTTTAAAAAAAAAACCTTTAAAATAGTGGCTTGGAAAAACATTTAAGCCTTTCAGGCCTTCTCATCTCTACAATGGCTCACACTCAAAAGTCATTAAAAACTTTTCCTCGTCAAAGAAGATCCAAGCGCAGGGAGCAGGTGTACCTGCTCCTCCTGAAAAGAAGCTCAGTAATTTTCTTGCAGTTCCAATTGGGTTGGGTTGTTACTACTTTTCAAAGAGGAAAGGAAGAGGGAAGATGCTTTTTTTCTTGTTTTGATTTATGGTAATCCAGGAACCGGTGTTAGGTTTTTGAGAGTTACCCTTCTGGCCAAATTGATGATGGTAATTTCTATTGAACACTGACCGTAGGTTGAAATGTATACAAGAGCTTTACTCAGAGCTTAATTTTTAGTGTTAAGTTTTAAAACTGTGAAAACTAGACGATTGATGGAAATCCTATTAGGCCCTTAATTCTAAATCTGGTAAAATATACTTACAAAATATAGCTATCACTTTTATTAGCGGAGAAAAATCTGGAATATTTAAAAATAAAATTGGTAGAGGGCTTTGTTTCAGCAAATCACAAAATCAGACTGTAAATTAATTGCAATATGTTGCCTTAAGGACTTTCCGAAGAATGTACCACCAAATTTTGAAAAGCAGTTGCAATACTCTTGTTTAGAAAATCAATGTTGATGTAATATTTTTCTTTTTGAGATATGTTGATCTGATGTTTAAAACTTGTTTTCCTTTCATTCTGTTCTCTTCCTTTGTACTAAATAACTTCTATCTGACGTTGATTTGATGAAGTACTATCTACCTATTCATTCAGGAGTATTGACTACTGTGGTACAGACTAAAATCTTTCTGATTTGAATATTTTTGTACATTTTTATCACTTATTAAACCTTGTCTTCTAGTGTGTACTAGTATTTTTCCGTTTTATAAAAACTTATGTAAAGTTGACACATACCAATTTTACATTCTCTCACTTGTTACTTTGAAGAGTGCATGTAGAAATACATTTCTCTGGTATAATCATTCTAACGTTATGTTTAATCATAGCAACAGAAAAGGCCTCTTTCTGGATATATAGCATTAACATGGAATATTTTATGTGATTATTTAATATAATGATGTTACTTCAACGTTGATTTTTCACTATAGTAATTATAAGTCTTGATATTTCTTCAACTTCCTAAGAAATAAGATTTTTAGAGTAAGTTGCATAGACTCAGTCATTCTGGTTACATATATTAAGTAAAAGTGAAGTTAGTTTGAACCAGTGGTCACATGAAAGGTGTAAAAAACATCAGTCCAGCACTTCTGTTGCAGCCTCCTTCAAGACAATGTGAGATGTGAATGAAAACAAGCTGACTCTTTTTTTCCAGCAGATGTATCTCTTGCAGTTCAATTGCTTCTACAACTGTTCATGATGTGCTCCAAACTCATCTTTGCTTAAGATGTAATCTGAACATTTAGTGACAGTTATATATTTTTTCTCATCCATTGCTTCAGATAAAATCATAGTGCCATATTCAGAAAAGGACAAGGTACTGGGAAATATATTGTTGCAGAATGAGGCTATCATGATTCTAGTGATAAGTTGTAATTATTCTCCAGATTCTGGATCATTGATGTAGAACATGATGGAATCGTAATATATATTTTGCTAAACTTGTTAAAAAAAACTATTTTGAAAAAAACTGTTAGCTAGTTTAAAATTCCATAGTAGTAGCGAACAAGAGACAGAAAAAAACCCTCTCCTTATACTAGATGGTTCATTATGACTAAAATACTCAGGTTTATATTGAGACTAGAATCCTATCCCAGAAAGACAGATCAGAGCGTCTCCCTCCCCGCCCCCATGCAGTAGTATTTATGTAAAATACTTTTATTACTTTGCATAATTGACATTTCTAAGTAAATATTAATTTTTAAAGCATTGTCTTTATTTTTCCATTAAAAATAAAATGCTACAAATATAACACCGTTTCTTAATATTTCTCCACATTTATGCAGGTTACATGGTAACTCAAATTTTCTGTTTATGTGGCCATTATATAGAAATGTGTTTTTGTCTTTTGTAAAATGTCTTAATCTTCATTCAAAAGAGGTGAGCAACATATAGCAGAGTTTCTCCTTTTGTCGTACATGGAAGTTGTGCTGTGGCTCAAGGACATTCTTAACGGGGATTATTCCTCCCACTGCGAAGCCAGGCAGGATCACTAATGACAAAATCAGCTTGCCAGTTCTTTTTATCCTATCTGCCCACAAGCAAATTCCTAGAAAAACGTTAGACATAACTTTTGACCTTTTCTTGCAACTTTCTTCTCTATGATACCTGTAATCAGGAAGTTCTATACTCTCCTGGGACACATCAAGGATTGGGCTTGCCATTCCCGGACAAGGCCCTTTAAGAGGAGCAAGGGCATGCTGCACCAGATTGTTCTCCTACTTGCCCAAAAAGTCCTTTTTTCACAGGTGCACAATAGATAAGAGGTTAGGTTTCTTACAGCAATGGGATTCACAGGAGTTGGTGTCAGGAAAGCAAGGAACTCAAAAGAGATAGAAGGAAACTGAAACATTCCTTATGGCACCATATCTGAGGAGGCATCCAGGCTTCTATAGTAGTTCAGGCAAAGGAGCCATTCCTGTTCTTGTTTGCTTGGATCCACCATGCCCTCAATGTTCTGGGTCCCTGGCTATTCAAGGTGACTGCCTGGTTAAGGGCATGGTGGCTATCATCTTAAGATCCAAGAGAGGGAATGGCTTTTTGCTCAGACTCTTCAGCACTTGCCAACAAGCTAATTTGAGAAGAAAACAAATGACACTTAGGATGCTGGGCATAGATCCTTGAGTATAAAGTCAGGCTTTTATCGAGAAGGGAAAAACTATTGCAGAAGGTATAGAGGTATGTAAGAAACTCAGTCTCAAAAGAGCCCAATCCATTTTCCATTGGCCACTTTCAGATTCTGGACAATCCCAATATTTCTTGAAGTACTACATACAGCACTTTTATCCTACACAAATTGAGTCAGGAAGATTTAAAAAAATATTCTGCTGCAGGCAAACAGGCCCCGGTTCTAGCCATGTTCAAGTCTGGTAGATGCTCCTGTAGCCGCTGATTGCAAGAGAACAGCTAATAACACTACAAAGAGCCCTGCAATGGATGCAACGGCATTTTTTGAGAAAGCTCACGAGACCAATATTTTGACAAAGAAGTGAAGGTCATACCTGTATTCAGCCAATAATTGTTTTGGAGATGACTTCTAGTGAGATGAACTAGTGACAGGCTACCAAGACAAACTGGCCAAAGTTGGAATCTCCACTATCCTAGTCTCGTGCCAGTTCTACAAAGTTCTCCATGCCAGGAGACTTTGTTTTAAATCTGGAACAAGGCTAAATCCAAAACTATTTGCCTCTAAGAGCAGCAATGTCAGAAAGAAAATATATTTGTGCTTCTGTCCCTAATGGAAAGACGAGCAATGTATTAGCTCCTTCCCCCATTCTCATCACTCCATTTTCATCCCCTATCTAAAATCAGCTACAGAGGAATCCAGCCCCACTTTAGTAACCTATCAGCTGTTTTAATTACAGGTATCCATGTGACTGAGCAAGAAAAGTGCATATTCAAGTAAAATGATGATGTTCAAGTCTAATGGGTTTCTGTGCCCTAACAGTGATGATGAACCTGACACATTTGCCACATCTTCAGTGACATGTCAGCATTCACCAGTATCAGACAACTATTCTCAAAGCATGACCTATTCTTGCGTGATTTTTGGAGGCTGTGCAAGAATGGGATGTGGTCTCACACGGCCTCTGGCCCTTCCAGAAGGTACATGAGAGGGCCATGCAAAGGCCTTTGAAAATTTTGTGAGAATGGTGCATGCTTTTGCAAAGTTTTTGGAGGCTGCAGAAGCTGATGAAGAGCATTCTCCAAAGCCACTTCAAGAAAGAAGGCCTGATAGGCTGCAAAAGCTTGTCCACAGAAATAATACAACATGAAGATAAGTAGTCTGTGGCAAATCCTGGAGGATGCTTGGCTGTGGGGGCAATTGCACCATTCCCCAAGACACATACACCTTGCGAAATAGTGTAAGGTGGCCTTTCTGAGTGGCAGCACAAGAGCTGAAGCTGAGGCCTCGACTGCTACTTCAGGCACAGCCTCAGTGATGCTGCCAAGTGCCACTATTCAGTGTGGCCCAGATTGAGGGAGGTGATAATTGTTTCTCTTTGTGGGTGGGGTGGGGTGTGACACTTCAGCAGTGTCAAGTCATTGTGTAGGTAGGCATTGTCCCAATTTTTGACATGCCAAGCCGAAAGATTTGCCATCCATGTTTTAGCAGTATCTACTACAGTGGTCTACAGAAATGACTATCATATTTTTCAGAGTATAAGACGCACTGGAGTATAAGATGCAACAAGGTTTAGAAGAGGCAAATTTTAAAAAAAGTTTCTTTTTTTTTCAAAAAAAGGACATGAATAACCTTTAGGTTTGTAGAGTTTTGGGGGCTGGGGAGGAGCAAAAATGAGCAAAAACAGTCACTTTTTTGTGAAAACGGGCCCATTTTTTTTTAAAAGGCATGCATAGCCTTTAGGCGGCTTATAGTGTGCTCCGGGGGGGGGGGCAAAATTGAGCAAAAAATGGCCTGTTTTTGCTCATTTCTGCCCTCCAGTCTCCAGGAGTATTCTGCAAGGCTCCTAAAGGCTATGCTCGTCCATTTTGGTGAAGGGGGCAGGGTTTCGGGAAGCAAAAAATGCTGTATTCAGTCTATAAGACACACCCATAGTTTCTTTTTTGAGGGAAAAAGGGGCCTCTTATACTCCTAAAATATGGTATATTACTTTCTCACCCCATCCCACCCCGCTTCCAATCATGTCCTGGAGACTGTCAGAAGGACTAGTTTTCATGGCAAAATTTTTCAGAAGTGACTTGCCATTGTATCCTTTTTAGAAAAAAATGACTGTCCCAAGGACACCCAACAAAATTCATGTTCAGGGTGGGATTTGAACTCAAGGCCCCCAGGTTATTAGTCTGATACCTTAACCACTGCACCAAACTGGTATGCGATTCATCTACTATCTCACAGTAATATCCAAGCTTACATAATCTCTCTGTTCTTTTTGTCAGTGCCACGTTCCTCACGTTCCTCTGGCAAAATCATCTTGGACAAGCAGCATTTAAACTTCTGAGCTGCCAATAGAGGCTGTGTCCTGTGAATTAGGTCATCAGTCCTTTCTTAGCACACAAGTCTACACCAGTAGGTGATTTCTAGTCGTCTTTTTCACACACTTCTAAAATGGCTTCTCATCTCATTTAGTTTAGAAATCCCTTTCAAGGATTTCATGTCTGTGTGCATGCAAATATATTAGATGAGGCATCATCTGGCAATCTTAGCCTAATGGACAGAGAAAAGTGGTTTCCACTTATGCTTCAGATTTAATTGGAATGAAAACAGTCCAACCTCATTTAAAAATAAGTATCTTCTGCCCTCTGCTGTATTTCTTACCAGCAGAACCCGGAAGAGGTAGCCTGAGTCATCAGTATTAAAGGTTTGGATGGAATTAAAAATCACTGGCCTTTTTCTCTGTCAGCAGGGAGGTTTAGCTATTTTTGGTTCAAATCATTTGCTTTGTAGAGTCTCTACAAATTTAATTGTGAAACAATGCTGTTCCCCCATTGAATACCCCCATTTTGCATTTATCAACATTTACATAATAGAGAAATCTGGGCACACAGATGGATGCAGACCATTCTGATTGCAAATGATGTTTGTCTGTGTGTTATTTGGATCTAGTTTCCATCATATTACAAGGTTTCGAACACAATATACGTGTAGGTGCAAGTTGATTGCAGCTTCATTAAGTGGATACTTTGAACTTGATGGTAGATGTACTTGAGTTTTTCCTATAGAGAACTTTTAACTTCACCAGAAAGCAATGCTTTAATGCACGGACAAGTGGTAAAAAATGAACAAGTGCTTGTTTTCAACAAACCTCCAGTTCACCATTTTATAGGATTTATACTTGGAAATTATCATTGGGTATCTTACATCTCTGATCTAAATTCAAATACTCTAAAGGAAGAAATGGTACACATTTCAGAAGGGCAGTTCTTTGTGGGGTATATTATAAGAAGTCGAACTCACTGTTCTTCAACTATTTAAATATAGTAAGTTGACTTACTGCTTGTCACTCTCCAAGGAAGCTCTATTCCTCCCTGGAGAGTGCTACAGTTTATTCTACACAGACGAGTCTCCTCTTTTATATTTTTTTAATCCCACCATTATTATTTTTATAAATAACTCAAGGTGGTGAATGTATCCAATACTCCTTCCTCCTCCTATTTTTTCCGAAACAACCACCACTCTGTCAGGTGAGTTGGGTTGAGAGTGACTGGCCCAAAGTCATCCAATTGGCTTTCATGTCTAAGGCCAGGACTAGAACTCACTATCTCCTGGTTTCTAGCCTGGGTGATGCACTAAGCAATCCATAACTATAGCTGTATCTATCTCAGTTCATCTGATCTGCTCTCACAGCCTACTGCATTAAGAGTACAGTCTTCTTTTTCCCTTATAGGTTTTCAACTGCCAATAAGGATTTAGCAAGAGGGAAATGCTCTACTACACCTGTTAGAGGATATTGTGGAAGCTGAATCATCCATGAAAAGGCAATGTAGTTGTGTAAATAGTTTATTCAGTCATATGCCATGAACAGATCAGAAAAGTAACATGAATTGCTTTTATAAAACACCTATAATATTGCTAAGAAGCAGATCTATCTACTAGATAAAAGATCCAAGAGAACATGCCAATATTGCAGCCTATTTAGTCATGTTGGAGTATTGCAGTATACTATGAAATCCCTTGCAGCTGTTTATAGGAACTTAAATAATATTGCTGAGCTGGATTTTACCCAAATTAAAAATGTTCATCTTTCATAATGGAAAAGATGTAATAATGGCATGTTCTCTTTTGCATGTCAAATATACATTGCTGGATTCTGTCAGCATGTTGGCAGTTGTTTAAAATAAATTTTCTGTAAAGAGACAAGCAAAGGTTAATGAAACAACTTTTGAGCCCCAGACTGTCCATTTAGTTAAATATAAAAACAAAACAAAACTATAAGTTAAGAACATTCAGATTGTATAGCACAGGTTGATGCATTTTTTAAACAATATTTACAATATTACCCGAGACTAGAGTGGGAATTAAAGAGAAGTGTAAAAACCATAAAAAAGCACCAATTTTGTAGCAAAATATCTGTACATTTAAAAACATTATATAACTACACATTATCAAAGGAATAATAACCACCTTGACCAGTGGTTCACAGAAGCACGATATGAAAAAAAAAAAGAATTAAGTGGTTAAATACTATACAATAAATTTTACAATTAACATAATGATGCAGTGCTACCAGCAATGGGAAGAATGTAGGCAAGGTGAGTCTCTTAACTTCCAGTTTTTTATTTTGGAGAAGAAAAAAAAATCAAGGGTCCTTTCTTGAAGCACTATTGATAAATAAGCCGTTAAAGTTAGCTTAAAGTTTAACATGTGAGCATCCCAATCCAAAAAGAGGATATCTAAGCATTAATCATCTGAATTTTCCAAGTGTGCCTAGGAGAAGGTGTGGCAGAACCTGGGGGAGGAGTTAAAAGAGGGATCAGCCTAGAATCCATACGTAGCCACAAGTGAACTAAGTCCAACCTCTTTTGAATTCTGTTGACCCTTGTCTAACTCCAAGCAGGTGCTAACTGTTAGCTAAGAATATCCCTGTGCATGGGCATGCGTAATAATAAATCAATTTAATTGGACCTGATATTTTGTGCCGGATGGTATCCTGCTGCACTGCATTACATTCAACAGCTTGTGTAACCTGAATGTTAACTGAAGGGAATCCAGTGCAGAAGCATTGAAAATGGATTGGTGCAAAGCATAAATGGAAGTGAACTACGTAATTTCCTTTGTACGGAATCCCACAGCATTCCTGCAATGTTACCCTAACCTTGTTTGGAGGGCACTGCCTTTTGACCCTTTTGAGAATTGAGCAGTTTGTGATCCTTATGAGTTCTAACACTGATTATTGAGAAGTTAATACCTTAGTGCTAATTAATAAATAACATTGTTACCCCAGGGTTAGGGTTAAGGTTATGCTTGCCACTACGTAAAAAACACAACAACTGTGTTTG
This sequence comes from Thamnophis sirtalis, assembly GCF_051295495.1. Taxonomy (NCBI): domain Eukaryota; kingdom Metazoa; phylum Chordata; class Lepidosauria; order Squamata; family Natricidae; genus Thamnophis; species Thamnophis sirtalis. The sequence continues at coordinate 34,239,976 of NW_028261381.1, forward strand.
CAGTGTGCCCATCCTCTTCAGCTATATGACCTCGTTTTATTTACCTTTACCAGCAACTGTGTGTACTAGGTAGAAGTTGAAAACAGGCAAGTGTGTTCATCTAAATCCCATATTTTTCCCACATTGTATTTACAGCAGAAATCCCTCTAGCTAAACCAATTAGCTTTAAACCTTTGCCAACTGTATTCACATCTCCCTTAACATTGGCTTTATGGATATTTCCCCTCAGCCTTAAAGTGAACTAAATGTTCTTAAAGGGTCCAACTTATTTTAATATCTTTTGCTCCTTTATATATGATAAAGTCCTTCTCCATGCATACATGTACACATATGTGTGTGCCTATATACACCCACATGTATATAAACACACACATACATATCTATATAATGCTAGTAAGTGCAGCCGAAGCTCAAAGTTAACTCTTCAAAGTGTTCAGGAATGTACTGAAAATATTAAAAAAATCTACAGCAGCTCTTATCAGAATATTCCCTATTTACAACCTGTTATGAAATCAAAAAAGTCCACTGAAGGCTATTTACTAAACTGTATGTAACAATAACAAAAAAAAAATACATTATGTATTTTACATTTTGGTTAAGAACACTGAAGAAATTTTATTGGTGTAAAAAGTTACCCAATCAAAAAAAGAGTCCTATTGCTTTCAATAATTTGAGTAGGTCCTTGAAATTTAGGCACTTGGTAGCTACAGTTGTATGGCCAGCCCATTTTTTTTATTTTTTTGCTTTATATTTTTTTTCCCGTTCCTATGCGTTTTCAGTCCTTACTGAGCCCTTCAGAAGACTAAGTTAAAGGAATTCCGAACAAGGCCATAATTAAAATGGCAACACAAACAGAGTCCGCATGGTGAGGAAGCAATCAAGGGCACTTTCAACTGGTTTACAGGCACAGTTTCTCCCAGCCGGCTCACATAGCCAGTTCAGCACCATTGACGGCACGTAGGTTCTGATCGTCAACACGCCGCCGGACGCTTCTCCTCACCGCATCGGCTCGTCGGTAGGGTTGATTTCTAAGATCTATGGGGGAGAAAAACAGTGGAGGAGTCAGAAGACGGCCATCCCCTGCTTTTGGAGCCAGAAAGAGAGGGTCCTGCTGGCAGCCCTTCAAAGCAGCTTGAAGCCAAGGAGAAAAGGGACCACTTAGATTCACAGAGAACTTAGCAAAGAGCATAGAGGGGCCTATCTTCACCTACTGCTTTAAAAGGGCAAGAATTAATTAATTAATTTTTTTCTCCCTTCCTTCTTGCAAGCCTATAATGGGGACAGAAGCTTCTGGTCCCTTGATGGCAGCTCCACTTTGCTCTTTATGAAGCAGCTGTGGGAGCTGTTTCTCCTTCCGTCCTTGCCTCTCCTTCCTGAATATTTCCACAGGTTGAAGGCTTTCACAGCTCTTTCCTTGCAGAGTAAATCACTCTCTGGAAGAAAGGTCTTTCATCACAGGCTCAGCCATAGGATGTCAACCTGAATCATCATTAATGATCTCCCTCAAGAAGGAGGAAGAAAAGGGTGGCTGTTCCCACAGTCCCAGAAGGGAGAGGAAAAGGAAAAATGCTAGTGTTACCCTCCGTGTTAACCTCCCCTGAAATCTGGGATTCTACTGATTTCTCCAAAAATTCCTTTTCCTCCTCCTCCTCCTCTTCTTCTCATTTTCTATTTCTCAAGGGGGGGCATCTTGCATGCTGTTCAGCCTAAAGCTATATAGATATACCACAGCAGAAACTAAAGTGACAAACGAGCATTACTCTTTCTCTCTCTCTTACTCCTTATCCCAAAGATCCTCTCATCCGTATGTCCTATCTTTCCAAGATACGTCAAATTTCCCAGCTAAATTTGATCTGCCATTCCCGATTCTACCAGCTGAGCTGACAAAAGAAGCAAAGGAATAAAAAATAAAAATCAGAGGCTAGCAAAGCCTCTTGTGCTTCCTGACCAGATTATTAAGAGCACAAAAAGGTAATCTAACAGCTGGTCAAAGTGACGGCTTGCCATTTTTACTTCCTCCCTGTGCCCCAAGGGATCCGGTAGTGAACCTTCTGCTGAAAAAGGACATTATGTTGAATTCAAGTGACTTGCTAATACATCTCAGGCTAAGGAAGAGGAGTGGGAATAGAGTAGAGGGAGTAGAGGCCCCTCAGGCCATGAGTTTAGGGCAAACCTGGAGCATCAGATTTATGCTTCTTCAGAGCCACAAAAGTGATAGGCAACATTGAGTTTTAGGTGGGCAAAGAAAATGACAGATTCCTAATGACTTCATGGACGTCACTTGGCAGTTTTAGTGGTAACTTACAACCTGCCAAGTGCCTTCTGCCAGAATGTCTTCTGACCTCTCAGTCTAGCTCAGTCTCAGTTCTTCCTGATGGTCTTTGAGCTCAGAACTAACCAGTCCAGGCCCTGCTTATTTTCTGGTGTCTGGAAGAAATTGTCACCTGCTGAAAAGTGGTATAGATTGCGACAGCCACCTCACAGGTAGAACTGGGTCCTGTTCTTAACAAAGTTCAGGAGTAGGGCTGACTGGAGTTTTCTTTCTACTACAGCACTGCCTGAATCAGGGGCTCATCCTGACCTAATATGATTAGTAACCCCAAAACCAAGGTCTTCTCAGACCATTCACAACTGAAGCAAACCAAGCTTTTATCTTCCATCAATACGGTTTCCTAATAATTTTTTTCTACACACATAAGAACTGCTTGCGTATATAAAAGCCTATTCTCTGGTATCTGCTCCTCTGGATTCTTAAGTCCAAGATGGAAGAGAAGCATGCATTTCGGTACATTTTGAGTGGGGGGAAAGCACTGTTTCCTACAGAACGCTGACTTTGGTCTTTTTGTCACTTGGCTGCCTTTTCTACGCTTCAATCTTAGAAATCGGCTTTCATATATTTTGCTCAGCTCTTGAGAGCCCCCACTGTAACTGAACCTACAAACTGAAACAGCAAGAATGTCATAATGCCTCAGTCTTGGGTGAGGGGATTCAGAAGGAGCGGACAAGTTCTATGGGAGAGGCATTCAATTGGTGACAATCACAAAGCCTCCCCCAAAGATCAAGAGAATGGTTTATTGCCAGCCCATTTTACTTGCTGGCCTAAGCAGAGGAGGATCACAAATCAATGATAATTGATCACAAATCAATGTCTGTAGGTGAATTTCTGTCCCTAAAATATTTCATACATTTTTTTATTGCACAGTAGCATTTCCTCTGCCCTTGGTGGTCGTGCATGTTAGACAAACAGCCACAACCTGATCTGCAAATGTTGTAAAGGGGCAGGTGCTTTTCCACCCCACCCACTACTTAATGCTTATCCCAGCATTTAACCTCTATACACTGGGATTCCCTTGGGGAGAGATGGGCATTTGAGGCATGCAGTTCCTGTTCCCCGTTGTGTGGGTTCCAATACCTTCTTGAGTTCCCAAAAATCCATCGAGCTTCAGATCAGATTAGGGGGATAGAGGAAGTTTATTTTGGTGGCACTTAAGCCGTTAACATGCTCTTGAAAAGTCCTTCACCCAATCTGGTGTTATCATGTCACAACTATCCCTATGGAGGTCCCAAAAGTGCTTTTTCAAGAGGCAACTGGCCTTTCTTGTTTTTCTCTGAAGATGTTTCGCATCTCATCCAAGAAGATTCTTCAGCTCTGAAGAAGCATTTTGCCCATGGAGCATTTTGTAAAGCAAGAGTTCTGCTATTTAAAAAAAAAATAGCCTTCCTCTATAAGACCAACCCAGCTGCTGGGATCTGGGAGAAAGTTGGCTGCCTTCCTTTAGGCCGCTCTTCCCTCCCTCTGCCCCTAATATAGGTCAAGACATAAAGCACAGGCAAAGCACCTCTCTTTTTTGAAAGCAAGGCAGAAAGGCGAGAGAGATCAGGGCTACGAGTGAAGAAACCCCTCATATGACACAGGCAAATGGTAGAAGAGCCAAATGGTCCAGCAATGCTCCTAGGCCTTAATTGGACACAGCTCCTTTCTGTACCTAGGATCTATCGTGCAGCAATTTTGTGTGGCATTCAGAGAGAGGAGGAAGCTAAATAAAAAGTAATGCTTGCCAGCTCTGTGTATCCTCCACCACCGGTGTGCTAGAAGAAATCCTTACCCTCGAGTGAACATTTGGAAATTTAGTGATATTATTCTTCTTTAAGGCTAAACAAGAAAAAAAAACACAGAATGAAGGTTAAAGTTTAAAATGGGATGGAACATGAGAGCAACTCAATTCAGTGCCCCAAAGCAAAGCAAAACCAAACCAAAAACCACACCCTACTTTAATGGTCCAGCATGTTAGGGAAAAAAAGCAAGAATGAATGAAGCCAAAAAGTAAAGAAGATTAAACAGAGAAAAAATAAACAGGCCACCCTAACCATTAGCCAATTAAACTCCAAGCTGCTTTGAACATTGGCTCCAGAATGACCAGGCAACATTTTCATTGGAAAGAGCAAGCAGGATTTGGACCTTCTGTCTTTATATTAAGGGCAAGAACATTAACAGATTCATTCAACCTCCACTTTATAACAGTTTGCATCAAAAGATTTCAATGCCTCCAGTTCCATGGCAATCAGCTTGGGATATTTGTTATCCAGAGACAATTTGAGAGATGTTGTCACCAGCTGTGCTTTTTCAAGCAGAATGGTCTTTGACTTTCTCCTTAAAAGAAACGTTTAACGTTCACATAGATCTTCTCACTTCTTAGCTCAAAACTCAAGGCCACTTGCAATTGGGGGATAACCTGGCCACTTGCAATTGGGGGATTTAGATTTTAGGTTTGGATTTTCAATCTCCCCAATTATCAAATCCCAAACAGCCACTGTGTTTTCTTAAAGGTGGTATTCATAGACCTACAGAGGTTGTCAATTACGTTGGCATGGAACTGAAACTAGCACAGCTATGGATCTCACGGGATAAAAATGGAGGGAGGGAAAAGATTTCAACATGCAAACACCAACATGCAAGCAGTGAGTAGAATGACAAATATGAAAAAATTCTTTTGCAGATCACAAACCCAAGTCCCACCCCACCCCCGTCCCAAAATTTAACTTTTCTTTAGAAGTGCACAGCATTTGTCTCCAAAGGGGGCTACAGTGATTCTGAATCAGTGTGGGCACCTTGCAGTAACTAACTTTTCTTGAGCTCCCAAGAAAGCCATCAAGAGTTAGGAAACTACTGAGAAACAGGTACCCCATGAACAAGCCCTAAATTTCCTATTTTCCTGGCCCTTAGAGCAGATGCCGTGTAAGCTCCAGAAAAGACACAGATACATTGAGGGAACTCCTACTAGATCTGAAGCATCTCTGCCCACTTCAGATCCAAATACTGCACACTTCTAACTTCTCATACAAACATAGCTTATTTCCAGATATAGGCTTAATACCAAGACTTACGCAACAGTGATTAATCTGCTAAGATCAAAAAGAACCCAAAGTAGAATAGCATACAAAAAAACCAAATGGAGTCGTCTGTCATGATTATCGCTACATCCCTCAACAGTCGCCTGTAAATTGAGTGGAGTGGCTGGAACCACAGCTGTTGCTGGTCTTACTGATATTCATTAATTTCCCATATTGGCTGCTCTGTGGCAGTTATAACTAGACCAGTAGTGTCCAACGTTGGCAGCTTTAAGACTTGTGGACTTCAACTCCCAGAATTCCCCAACCAGCCATACTGGGGAATTCTGGGAGCCGAAGTCCACAAGCCTTAAAGTTGCCAGCATTGGATACCCCTGATGTAGACCCCTGAAATGGATGGGGTGGAACAAGCTTTCACATGGTGTGGATGGAAGGAAGCAAACCATGACTGGCAGACAGGAACGTGCAAGGAGATTGATGGTCAAGGAGAGGATCATGTAAAACGTGATTCCACAGGGATGATGGACGTCACAAAACCCCATTCAACACCCCCATTGCGGTAAAGTGGAGAAATGTCAAAAAACCTACAGCAACCTTTTATTTTTTTAAGAGGATCAGCTGTGAAAGAGGAATAGTTTAGTAATGGAATTCCTCTGTGAGAACAGGTTCGCAGAAAAACCGAGAGCCACGCTTGGCCGTTCGGGCAGTAAAGGGCACCGTCTTCAGCACTGCATGAAAATAACAGCCAGACAAGACAGAAGACAGTAAGAAGCAAAGATCTCTTGCATTAGTATATAGTTAGTGTTTTATTAAAGGCACCCTGCAGCAGATCATCTCTTGATTAACCACAATAAGGGTTGTGTAGCTGGGTTACTGTCAGAACGCCTTTCCACCTTAATGGCAGCCCCGGGATTTTTATTTACTGCTTCGTCTCAGCACCACTTCCCTTTGCAGGTTGATGTTCTCTCCCTCCCTGCTCCCCATAAATTGGGCTGAATCAAGGGAATTCCCAGGGGACTTTCACACTTAAAGCCAGTTTGACTTTAAAGACCCACCGAGAAGTTCTTGCCATTCTAGGGAAGTCTTTGCAGAACAGGGTTTAGCCTCTCTATGCCTAACTGTGTTTTCTCAGTATTGTGTGGCTACGGTAATAAATATTTCTTGGGCTTTTCTTTACTCATAAGTGTAGTGCCAAATACAACATTCAGAAGAAGCGGCTGGATTACTACCAATGTAAAAAAGAAAAAAAAGGAAAGGAAAGCTTAAGAGATGAAAAGCTTCATCTATTCCAGTGGTAGTCAACCTGGTCCCTACTGCCCACTAGTGGGCGTTCCAGCTTTCATGGTGGGCGGTGGGGGTTTGCTGTCACTCTGCCTTATAAATTTTATAAACTAAAGTTACTTCCCTACTTTATAAATCACCATTACTGTGGAACCGGTGGGCGGTTAGAAAATTTTACTACTAACAGAGATACAAAAGTGGGCGGTAGGTATAAAAAGGTTGACTACCCCTGATCTATTCTGCTAGGACAATAGAAAGCAGGCAAATCCAACTGCAGCAAGTAACGGGCCGGATTCAGGAATCTTATGTTGTCTGTCCAAGCTGTCTTTCTCTTATCTATTACAAATTAGATCCAGCCATGGTATCCCTATTGTGTTCAGTTATGAACTGCAAATAAGAGGGTGCGTAAAGTTTGTTGTAAGAAGAATACGCAATTCCAAAGTTTCGTGCAATTCAGCATTTCGCATGAAACCATGCCTTCAGTTACTCCTTTACAGATAGTTCTCACCAACTATCACGTTTCACAATTGTTCAAAGTTAAGATGGTGTTTAAAAAAAAGCAGTGTGACCAATCCTTACAATCACTAAAATGTGATTGCCATGTCTGAGCTTTGCAATTTGCTTGGGACAGCAGAGTTAACAGCGAGGGCGGAAGTAAAATCATAACTCATGGTCACATGATGCTTTGCTCAGCAATAAAGTTGACAGTCCTAATTGTGGTCGTTAAGTGAGAACTACCTGTAATGTCGTGACTATTAAGGTTAGTAACATTTTTTACAGTAATGTGATCTTTTAAGGACAAAGTTAAAACACTAACGGATTTGCGAACAAATGAAACCGATTCCAAGATTTCTCTAGCATGTCTTTGGTGAACTAAAACATAAGTTAGACTGTTCGATCTATGGCTTCAGTTATGACAATGTGAATAAATACACAATGATATATCAGTGAGACTGCTGCCACTAAACAGGCCTAAAAGCCTGAGATTTGGCCAACTTAAATTAATGGTGCATCAATTAATGTTCCTACTTGTACTGTTTACAAAGCCCTAACCAAGCAATTAAAAGAGAACATTTGAAGTGTGTGTGTGTGTGTGTGTGTGTGTGTGTGTGTGTGTGTTTGAAACAGGCTCTTTGGAGTCGGGGGGGGAGGGGGCTTTACCTGTGATGATATCTTCAATAGCGCCATCTTTTCCTTCATAAACATGTCTGTTGTCCTTGACTTGTCGTCGTCTTAGCTCTGCAATTAGTTCTTGTTGCTGTCGCTTAGTTTTATGAGATGGAGACTGAAAGAGAGCAGCACAGGGTTGCAAAGCCAAGTAACAATTAGCACGCCAAGAGTCTCCTTCTCTACTAATAGAAACACAATTGGATTGGAAGGTAATACAGAAAGTTCTTGACTCATGACCACCATGGAACACAAAATTTCCGTTGCTAAAAAAAACTAAAATTTGACCCATTTCTTGCCACAGTTAAGTGAATCACTGCAGTTGTTAAGTTAATAATACAGTTAAGTGAAACCTGGCTTCCCCGTTGACTTTGCTGGTCAGAAGTTCGCAAAAGGTGATCGCGTGATCCGGGGACACTGCAACCATCATAAATTCATGCCAGTTGCCAAGCATCCGAATTTTGATCAGGTGACTGCAGGGATGCTGCCAAGTCGTAGGTATAAAACATAGTCATAAGTCACTTTTTTCAGCACCGTTATAACTTTGAATGGTCACTAAATGAACTGTTGCAAGTTGAGGACTACCTCTATTGGAAACTGTTCTACACCATAGAACTGTGATAGCGTGCCACAGATGGCACACAGAGCCATTTTTGAGGGCACATGAGTTGTTGCCCTGTCAGCTCCAGGACTGGCCAGCTGATTTTCGGCCTTGATTTCTGGCCTTTTTTTTCCCGCTAAAGCCTCCACAGGGAGGAAAAATGGCCCAATGGGCAACCCGGAAGTCCGTTCTTGAATATCCAGTTTGCGTGTTGGGCTATTTTTTGCCCTCCTGAGGCTTCTAGAAAGCCTCTGGAGCCTGAGGAGGGAGAAAAACGGACCTACTGGGCCCACCAGAAGATGGAAAATGGCCCATTTCTAGCCTCCAGAGGGAGGAGAGGCAGTTTTCGCCCTCTCCAGGCTCCAAAAAAGCCATGTGCGCATGCGTGGGGCAGCGGGGGGGGTGGTGTCACACACACATGCGCAGGGGCATGGCACCGGGGGGGGCATTAAATTATGTGGGTGGGCGTGGAAGTGTGTATGAAAGCATGCCCATGTGTGCTTTTGGCACCTGAGACGAAAAAGGTTCGTTCGTCATCATTGTCATAGCAGCTCATCTGGATGAGCATGTTCTACTTCAGTGATAAGCTACTTGATATCTTTCTGATACTTCAGATTTAAATTTGCCCCAACCAACTTGAGCAATGACAAAATGTTGATCGGTACTGAATGGCTATGGGATTGCAACCCAAAAGTCTTTCCAGGCTCTCAAAAGGTAGATACTGAACCTCGGATACTCTGCATGCAATTGTGATTTTTTTTTTTAAGAATCTTCAGCCTGATCTGTAACTTAATAGTCTTCTTTAGTAAACTCTTGCAAAGTATTTCCTAATCCTGCCACCTGATTTCTAGATTGCTTGGAAGCAAACAAAAATAACAAAAGCATGAGTTGGTCTTGCAAAATATCATTGTTCAAAAATGCCATAAAGCCAAAATTATTTCAAAAGGGCAAAATAAAAAAAAAGATTTCTGATCATTTTATGATCAGTGCATGCACGCATGCATACACACATGCACACACACACACGCACGAACACTGTAATTATATAGTTCGTAATATTTTTTCATCCCATAAACAAACAGGGAAGCAATCTTGCCACATTTGCAAATGCTTTATGCATTAAAATGATTTTTTCTCTAGAGATAATTCTAGTATATACAACTTATTGTGCAGAAATCATCTATATAAGTGCTATAGAGATCAATTATATTTATACACCATTCAAAAGAGACAATTAAAAAGAAGGAAATGAGAACACAAGAACACATCCTCTCAAGCAGTCAACATCTAACTAAACAAGAGTTAATTCCAGACAAACAATCAAGCAGAAAACAATACCCTAATTAAGCAGGAAATCCACCCTGCTACTGAAACTGGCAGGGCAAGCTGCTGCATAGAAACTGGGAGCAAATCCCACGCTCACTTGCACTGATGATGTTACTTCGTTGGATAATGAAATGTCTGCATGCAAACAACTAGGCTCAGAGAAGATGAAGGCCTCTAAATAGTTAACTCGGTGCGTTTGATATGGGATGCAGTGTACTTGTAGTCCAGGTGATCTAGCCTGATCCATAGGACTTGCAAGTATACATTATAATAAACTTTGAGGGAGAGAATTCTGAAAAATGCTTGTCTTCATTAATGTTTAAAGATGTTTAAAATGTATCCTTTTCTTGGAAGCTTTTCTTTCAACGTTTCCGCCATATGTGACAAACTGCACATTTAAGCCTGTAAACTAAATGACATTGTTTAAAAATGCCAAACAGCCAATTATTTCGGGGTAAACATTGATGGATTAGAGATTACTGCACTTAGGACTTGAGGTCTGAAACCCCTTTTTAAGATTTAGGAGTGATCAGAATGGGATAGAATAGGAATGTGAAACTCTTGTAATTTCCATAAAAGCTTCTTGAATGTTGGTTACAATATTTTGGGAGGAGTGGGGCAGGGGACAGAATAACCCAAACTTCCCAAAATTCTGACTTACCATGAACATGCCTCCCAAAATATTGTTTGGCATTATCTGCCAATAATAACAGGCGGCAAAAGCTTTTCCCATGGACATAGAAACTGGGATCTCTGGTTTTTTTCCAAACAAACTCAAAATTGAAAGCTAAGAACAAACCAGGGCTTTAGAACCAAGAACAGACATCAGAGCTCTTGATCTGTACATCATAACAAACCAATGGTTGGCCTTCTATTTTTAAGTAGTAATAATAACCTTCTAAATAATATAATGCTTCTACTAGCGAGAACAACCTAGCAGAAGCAATCAATACAGACCTTGGGAATTCTGGTTTATTGTAATGTGCAAGTGTTCTCAGGCATTATGATGTTGACAATTTCATCAACAATTGTCAAATGCTTGCTTGTTTGTTACCTTTTGGTCTTGTTGTTCCAGCAATGCTTCCTGCTCCAGTAGTTTTTCCATTAATGCCTGTTCTTGTTTTTTTCTCAGTTCATTCTCTTCTTCTGCTTGCTGTTAAGAAAAACAAATGTACACTGGTATAAAAACTACTAAAACTTCAAATATACAAGGGACTGATTCATTCAAAAAAGACACATCTATTAGTACAAATTTAATTCAGACATGTTGCCTATCCAATGAGACAAAACCCAATTTATAGCATTATCTATAAACTCTTTTAAACGCCCTTAAACTATAAGAGACCTAATTGATTATTTGCATGATTTTTCAAACCAGATCCTATAAGTGCTGAATGCAGAGGAAAGCATGTGTCATAGGGATGACAGAGGTTCTTCTTTTGGTACTTCTTCCTTTATAGGCAAAGATCTCTGATTACTCAGGTTCTTCACTGGCTCCATCTTTGTATGTTCAAATTGGCAGCTCCTTTCAACTTCCCAATACAGAAAGGCTGAACATTTGCACATAAGGAAGTATATATTAAGGTAGACCACACATAGTGAAGACAAAAGGAACAGCAGGTATGCTGCAATTGTACAGAAGTTTTCCCCAATCAAGACCCAAATTAGAGAAATCAATAGTTTGGGGATGACTAGAGAATCATAATGGTTCTACTTTTTAGACAGCATACTAAAAAGTAGAAGCATCACCCTGCCAACGAAAGTGTGATAGTCAAGGCTATGGTTTTCCCAGTTGCAATGTATGGCTATGAAAGTTGGACCATAAGAAAGGCTGGGTGCCAAAGAATTGAGGCCTTTGAACTATGGTTCTGGAGAAGACTCCTGCGAGTCAGTCCTAGAGGAGATCAACCCTGACTGCCCTTTAGAAGGCCAGATCCTGAAGATGAAACTTTGGCCACCTAATGAGAAGGAAGGACTCACTGGAGAAGAGCCTATTGCTGGGAAAGATTGAGGGCAAAAGAAGAAGGGGACGACAGAGAATGAGGTGGCTGGATGTAGTCACCAAAGCAGCAGGGGTGAGCTTAAATGGACTCCATGGGATGGTAAAGGGCATGTAAAGGTAAAGGTAAAGGGCAGGAAGGCTGGAGGAATGTTGTCCATGGGGTTGCAATGGGTCAGACACGACTTTGCAGCTAACAACAACAGAATTCACAAATGAATAAAAAAAGGATCATACTGGGTCTTACTGCTTCCATATGATTTCTGCTAACTATCTCGGCTAACCAAACACTTCTGAAAAACTGGAAGCTAAAAGACAGATCAAATGAAAGAGCACTGAACTCATTAGCAATTCACTGTAACTAGTGCAACGTTTTTGAGAATTCATAGAATTGCCATCTTCAACATAGTGCCCTTAGACCAGGGCTGTCAAACTCACAGCCTGTGGGCTGGATGCGTCACACGCTGGCCATGCCCACGCCCAGTTTAGTGAAGGGGAAGAAAGTCCCAATACGTTACGTGACGACGCCATTACAATGTGAGTTTGACTCCCCTGCCTTAGACTATTTGATTACAAGTACCATTAACTCTAGACAATTGGAAATTGTGGGATAGATAGTCAAAAAGCTATCAAGGGGCTTCTAGACCAGAGCTTTATTTATTTCAAACTCCCTATGGAATATATTCCTTATTGAAGGAACAGAAGGAAAGTTTTCTCATTTTTATTTTAGTCATTGTGTTTTCAAAATATGCCCCCTCTCCATTTTTTGAGCCTGCTTTGCACAAAGAAATTTCAGAACCAAAAACTGAGGATCTATTCAGATTATAATGTGATCAGGGCTGGTGGCTTTGGTTTACCTTGTAAGCTTTCACAAATCGTACAAAGACTGGGAAGAAGACCGATGGAGGAGTAGTCTTGGGATTTTCTCCAAAATATTTCACAGCATCATCAAAGGCATCCTGTAAGAGAGAGACTTTTAATTTTTTCCCCCATTGAAGCAACAATTTTTTTTTCTTTTGCACTAAAATTACAAAGAACCAAGGCTTAACTGGTAACCAATTCATTAGGGCATACATATCTTATTTTGTTACAACAAAATACAGCTTCATACAATGCAATAAATACTGACAGGAGAAAAAAAGACAGAAATGTTTTCATACATTTCTAATAGAGAATTGTATCCTTCCAGGTAGTATATATAACCTTTTACACAACCTCTCTATCCTTTGAGATATCCCTCTGCTATCACTACCAAATAAGAGCCTTCCTGTGAAGTTACAGCCTGCTTCAGGAAATAGCAATTCTCTTTGGATGTTTTTGAACCAGGGCTTAACAATTATCCATCAGAGATGTTGTAATGGAGCAGAGAATTGGATTAGATTTACAAAGGGCCTTCCAACTCTATGAATCTACTTGTTACAGTTGGCTGCTTTTTCTATTATTACTTGATCTCCATGCCTTGGAGAATCATTGTAGCATGATGTGACTTTCATCAAGAGATGCATTTTCAATTGGCATACATTACTATTGCTTACATGTAGGATTTCAATCTACATCTAAAGTTCTTTTGCTCAGTATGAAGCATCTCAGTTATTGCTACCTTGTTTTCCTCTAGAACAGAGTTCCCCAATCTTTTTGGCTTTGTGGACAAGCGGGAAGTGGGGGGGATGGTTCTGTGTGTACAGGTCCATTTGTGCGCATAGATATTCATGCTCACCCATTACTTCCATAGCCCGGTTCCAAAAGGTCCAAGGCCCAATAGTGGGCTGTAGCCCAGCGGTTGGGGACCCTTGTTCTAGGAGTTGCTACATTTTAAATACCCCCTTTTCAATTCTGAGGAATTAAGGGATCCACTGTTTTCTTTGATCCACTGTCCTCCCCTCCAGACCCATGGTTTAGTCTGAGTCAGAAAGACCAGCCTACAGTTACCTTGCAAGAGGGAACTTCAACCAAGGTCTTTGTCAGGAACTATAATTACTATGTCACACTTGTACTTAGAAAATGACTTGTGCTTCTATCTGCACTGAAGAGATAATGGTCAGATGCAAAAGGTGAAATGTTCCTCTGCTCTCAGATCTGGATAGCTAAGTCTCTATGGAATACCTGGGCTATTTTTGCATCATCCTGCAACTTCTTCAATTTCCCTTCGTTGCTCTGGATGAATTCCTTTAGCATGGTATTGTGATCGTGCATAGTATACTCTCGCTTTGTTAAGTCCAGACCCCTTTGGAGTTCCTTTACATCTAGTAGAACATTTTCAAGGGATACTAAAAGAGAGGGTTAACACAATAGGGTTATATTTAGAGAGCACATGCCTCTAATTCAGATAGCATCTAAAATCCAGTAAGGAATTTTATACAGTAAGGCATGAAAATTTACCCGCTTAGGATAAGTATGTTTCATAAGAGATGTACCATATATATATATAAAATGTATACTGTAACATTATCACTACTAAAATAATGAAGGATCAACTCCATTCAAAGTATTATATATGTTACAAACAGAAAATCAAAGAGGCAGAGGGCAAGGTGATGGCAAATGACATTAAAAAAAAGACATAGCTTGTAAGAAGTATATTTCTGAGCCTCTGTACCAGCACTGTGTTACTCTTCCTCAGCTTCTGCCGAAGTAAAGTTTGTTTGTCAAAGCACCGTGACGGCAAATATTTTCATCTAGCATTGATGAAATAAGTTCTTATGAGGCAGACTTTTTCTGGGATGTAAAGCTGGGTGTTGGGAGTGACATACATTCAGAATTATGAGAAAGCATGGACAATTTACCAGCCAAAGCATTTGTAAATCAGGAGTGTACAAATCTCATTTATCTGCATTGGCTTTTGGAGCTGCAGTACAGGGCCATATAATGAGTTTTAAAGAGTGGATGAGGATTAAAATATTTAATAGGAAGATACAATATTATATTTCTTATAAATGACATTATAAGGGATCCTTGGTGCCCTCTGGAGTTTTGTTGTTTTCTTGCAAATGGTTCATTACCTAAAATTAGGTAACATCCTCAGTGCTAGTCATCTAAAAAGGATGATGTTACCTAGTTTAAGTAATAAAACATCTTCAAGAAAACAACCAAGCTCAGAGAGCATCAAGGACCCCTCATTTTAACCCTGAGTTACAAATATTCTCCTTTATTGGAACAACATTATTTTTAATGATTAATTTCTGACTGGGGAGGAAAGCCATGGCAAATCTAGGCAGCATAATAAAAAGTAGAGATATCACCCTGCCAACAAAAGTGTGTATAGTGAAGGCTATAGTTTTCCCAGTTGCAATGTATGGCTATGAAAGTTGGACCATAAGAAAGGCTGAGTGCCAAAGAATTGAGGCCTTTGAACTATGCTGGAGAAGACTCCTGTGAGTCCCTTGGACTTGCAGGAATCCTAGAGGAGATCAACCCTGACTGCTCTTTAGAAGGCCAGATCCTAAAGATGAAACTAAAATACGTTGGCCACCTAATGAGAAGGAAGCAGTCATTGAAGAAGAGCCTAATGCTAATGATGGAGGGCAAAAGAAGAAGGGGACAACAGAGAATGAGGTGGCTGGATGGAGTGTTGCAGTAGGCCTGAGGTTAAATGGACTCTAGAGGATGGTAGAGGACAGGAAGGCCTAGAAGAACGTTGTCCATGGTGTCGCGATGGGTCAGACACAACTTCGCAACTAACAACAATAATTTTTGACAGAACGATTAAATTTTAATATATACAGGAC
The DNA here is from genome assembly GCF_051295495.1 of Thamnophis sirtalis. NCBI lineage: Eukaryota > Metazoa > Chordata > Lepidosauria > Squamata > Natricidae > Thamnophis > Thamnophis sirtalis. The sequence continues at coordinate 34,255,424 of NW_028261381.1, forward strand.
ATCTCAATTGATTTCCAGATTTAAAACAAATTTAGATGAATATGAATAAAAGGCATCCAAAAGCAATTATTCTGTTACACGTATACTGGGCTACAATATCCACTCTCATGCAGACAAACCAGGATGACCCAAGAGGGACTGGGAGGGGGGATAAATTACTGGTAGTTCACAGAGTCTCATGGATGCAGAGGGCTGCACCTGCTGAATGTGTACCTATGTTATAAAAAAATAGATATTGCAGTGAAACTAAGAAAGTGGTCTGATTGCTATGAATAGAAGGAATTAATTTTAAAATCAGGATGATTTTGTGATCGCCCATGCTCAAACCTTCTTCTTAAGAGTCCATCTGCCTTTTACAAACTTATGTAGCTAATAGTTTCACCAGAGGCTTCCTTCTTATGAGTTATCATTGGATTAAGAGAGATATACAACAAATCTAAAACTATTTTCCACACTTAATAATTAACAAATGGCCATCTTACCTGCAGCAGCTTTCTCTACATAGTGAAGTTCATTGTAAAAAAGGCAAACCTGCTGATATTTCTCCTTTACAACATTGGATATATAGTGCAATAGAGTTTGTTTTCTGTCTGTTGATTTTGTATCTAGCAACTGCAAACAAAGCAAATGGAGGCACCTTAGTAATACAATAATCATACAATTCTAAAATAAAACCACAAATTTCTGGGAAAGATAATTCTCCACTTCTTCTGCTCTCTGGTAACAAATTATCACTTTTTTTCAAAACCACTCCAAGAGGATCAGGGAAGTGAGGACTTTCCTGACAACCATAGATTCCAACCAGAATGATGATATAAGTGAGAACCTTCCTGCCATGAACTTAGACAGTTAAAAACCAAGACTGACTGTCTACCTGTTTTAGGCAAAACAGAATTCTAAGGAAAACAGCTTTTGACAATTTTTTAATAGAATTCTTTATTGGCCAAGTGTGATTCACTGTCCACCTGTTTTAGGCAAAACAGAATTCTAAGGAAAACAGCTTTTGACAATTTTTTTATAGAATTCTTTATTGGCCAAGTGTGATTCACTGTCTACCTGTTTTAGGCAAAACAGAATTCTAAGGAAAACAGCTTTTGACAATTTAACAAAGTCAATAATAATAATAATAGGATACTAAATAAGCAAACAACATAAATCGTAATAGGATACAAAATGAAGGCAATCAACATAACTCATGACATACAAACAACAGAGTTATAGTTATAAGAAGCTAAGGAAAGAGGTATTAGGAAAGAGGAAAAGATCAGAAGGGTAATAATAATACACGCCTACTAGGTGGGTTGATATCCCAGGGCATAGACAGTGTTGTGGGAATTAGTTGTTTAACAGAGTGATAGCATGGGGAGAAAAACTATCTTTGTGTCTGATTGTTTTGGTGTGCAACACCCTATAGAATTGCCTTGAGGGAATTGAAACACTGTCCAACTAAATATGTTATATTAAAAATATTTTCAAAACAAGAAATTGAGTTTAAATGGAAGCCAGCATGTAAAAATTAGCTTCTTGGGATTTGTCTGTTTTTATTATAACCATCACTCAAATTTCTTGGAAATTAAAATCAGAACAAATTCAAACAATGAGTATAATGGACAATGACTACCAAAGCTACAAGGATATTCTGCTTATTTTTGGTTCTCTTTTAATGAATGGCCCAACCAACCTGATAGGGATGGTTTCTTATTAGTTATATTATTCTTAGAAAATGGTTATTTTGGGATTTTAATTTTAAAAAATTGTAATGGGTCCAGAAGATGAATTTAATTTTTTTAATTCTTCCATTTCTTTTTACAGAATTTTTATATTGAAAAATATATCCATATTAGGCACATTTCTTGCATGTAAATGACTTTAGTTTGATACCATTCCTGATGGCTTTTAGACAAATGTCAGTTTTCTCTCCTATGATATAAGCTGGATGAATGAACAGGGATTTTTGTAGATAAGTAAAGGCTCGTACTTACCAGATCTAAACTTTGAAGTTTAAATCCATAGACAGCTCCTCGTTTACTGCTATTCATATAGTTGCCCAGAGCCAAGATTATCTATAGGTATCATAAGAGATGGGGATAAAATAATTATCAGCTAAAGTTGAAATTGGCTACTTGAAATGAAACACAAATATAAAGCTCAAAAGATAGCAGCAAAAATTAGACTTACCTCTAATATTTTTTTGAGTTTCTGAGAAGACTTTATGGAGACAGATGCTGCAATAATTGCATGTAATTGCTAAAGGCAAAAACAGGAAATAGGGTGAACATCCTTAAAAACTCAGCAAGTGCAAAATAAAACAAAACACTTGGAGAATTCTACAACAGGGAGTGAATTTCAAGTAAGCCACTTTTCAAGGTAGAGTTAAGCAATGTGTTCAAGATCCTTATGTTTTCTTTTCTTGTTCCTTAGATTTCTTCTTGTCCATGTTTGTTCCAATTTTCAAGACTTTAGCAAGAAAGGGCAGGAATAACACAATGCAAATACTGTAGAACCTCTCACACAAGAAACTGCACCTAATCATGCAATTATTAGTTAGGCGCAATCAACTTGGACTCCATAGTAACTTCACTGAAAAATGTCTGCTGACTTGACATATTGCTAGTAATGATTGTAGCTCTCCCAACCACAGTCTCTGTAATCTTTTTCAAACCATCCCTGCTTCTTAGCTATTGTTTCCTCCTTCTACTTCTCTCAAAATTTCTAAGCATAGCTAGTTTTCCCAGTTCATCATGTACACATATCACATGTACCAGGATCTGATGTATCTAATGTAAGCAATGATACCTAATGCAATTGTCTCAATGCAGCTATATTTGTGGCTAACAGTGGCTAGAGATGAGCAGTAAAGCAGGAAATAAGATCAAACCACCTCCAATAAGCGTATTCGAGATACCCGCTCAAAAATGTAGGCCTAAAAATGTATGGGTAGTTCTCATTTAGCAACTGCATCACACAGTGACTGTTCACAGTTACAATGGTTATCAAAAAATGAAATTATGTGATGAGTTCCTGCATTTGCAACCTTTGCAGGTCTACAGAGCCAAGGAAAGCTGAAATATGATTGTAAAACTGTGGTGTTTCATTATGTGTCCGTTTCACTTCATGATTGATTGCTGGGCCCAACTGTGGTCACTAAATGAGGATTACCTGTAAACCTAACTCTGAGAATTAAGTTGTAGTCCTTTCCCTTTGTAAAACAGAGCTCTGATCCACATCTTACTCACCGGTGTGAGCATCTGTATGCTTTCAGTAAAGTTGCCAACGAATGCCATGATGGTCATTTTCTGCATCAGCCTTTCTATTTTGCTGAACTGCATCATAAACCGATCCTCATCTGTCAGATTCTCAAAGGGCTTCCTTTCCCGCTCATACAACCGCAACACTTTCACTTCATTTTCTGTTGGCAGGAATCTCATCAGGCATTCAACAAAATCTACAGGCAGCGTCTTCAAATCAAATCTGGCAATACAACACAATGCAATACCATTTAAGTTCTACGAAATGAGCATCAGAAGTACATCCTTAAATATTTTGCCTGAGGGTACAACATAACCACACAGTTTTCATAAACGTTTCAAATTACTGAAGTTATTGTGGGTCCCTACATTTCCCAAATATTTCCCTTTGAAATATTTGTAAAATGTATATGTGGTAAGCTGGAGTACAGAAGTGTTTTCTGGAAAGAGATCTGGCTAAATTCCACATTCCTGGAAAGATTGCAAAGAAATTCTGTAAGCTAAGCTTATAAATGGCTCTTAAGATAAGCATTGTGCTGAATTTTGATTTGCAAGTGACATTCAGATACAATAATGGACCATTTAATCACTAATTGGTAGCCAGCTGAGCCAGCTGAACATTTGAAGATGCAACCTATGCACAGTAATAATGAATCACATATGCACAATGCCAGTGTACATTTGTTCAAGATACTTGGACCACATTCAAATAATATGCAAAGAACAACACTCTCTTCATTTCCTTAATAGCTACCATATTTCTTTCAAATTGGTATTTAACTTGCCGCTAAGAATGGAAATTTTGCATGACAAGCATTATAGATGAATCCATATGATGTTCTTCAAAACAAAACAAAAAATACCAATTGAATATTATAGTAAAACAGGTCAGTTTTCTTCCTGCTTTTGTGGCATATGTATATTGGCCCTCTGCAGCTTAACACCTAAGTGTATCCCAAGGACCTTAAGGAGCTGAAGCCACAAACAGTGTGTGTAGACTTGGAGCTTTAGAATAAATAAAAAAATTCTGAGTGACAGTCACTAACCTATGGAATATAAAACAAGCAAACCTTGGATCTATTCTAGTTGCACAAATGCTGCTTGGCAGTTCATGTATTTAAAATTGTGTATAAAATCTTTTCACTTACGCTTGAATAGCTTTACATATTTCATCGGCAGTCTTTCCAGCTTTTCTTAAGGTGATAGCAAGATTTTTAGCTCTATTTGCCTCCAGAAGCGTGACTTTGTTTGATCCTTTCTGAGTTATTTGCTTGCTTGAAGAAAGGTCGATGGCTGGCCCTTGGGCTTTTGTCTTGAATATTTCTTCAAATTCATCCACGTTTAAATCCTAAAAGAGACATATATATATATTTTTAGAAAGGACAACCTGGGAAACAAAAATCTTATAAAATGCATCTGTAAAAAGCAAAAGGGGCCCAATTATATGAACATCTGTACAACTCAAAGTAAAAACACCAAGACACTCAATTCCTCATCTAATACACTTATCACCGGTCGTGTGAATTTAGGTCACACTTCTGCATCACAGGAGAAAACAAAGATGACTTCTTAAGAAAAAAAATGAAAGCTGGCTCCAAGGGTTCAGTTAGAAACAAACCTAACCCTAACTAGACCAGGGATGGGTTCCAGCAGTCACTACTGCTGGTTCGCTTCTGGCTGCTTTGCGCGTGCGCGCTTGATGCATACTGTGCACAGTGCAATAAAAAAAATCCAAGATGGTGGCCCCTACAGCACCACCCGGAGAGTCAGTTTGGGGGCGTGGCAGGCCTGGGTCTCTGCCGGTTCTAGCAACCCAGGCCACCAAACCACTACCGGTTCGGCCGAACTAGTCTGAACTGGTAGGAACCCACTACTGAACTAGACCTAAAGCAAAACATTCAAGTATCCAAACAAGTAGGGGTAAAGATGCAGATGTGGACAGAAGAACATACATTTAAAATACAATAAAATTGGGTATTTTCTTTAGATAACAATGAAACACTTAAAATCTTCTAAATGTATGTGGGAAAATCTACAATAGCAAATCAAAATCATTCTACTTCAACAGGAGGCAATACTCCCTATTAGTCCTCCTGGAGCCCCTCTCCTCTAGATATTCAAAGCACAACAATGTTGAAGGCTCGTACCTCCAAGATCCTTTCATCATCAATTTCATTGAAAACGGTCCCATTGATCTGGTTGGGTTTCAGAGCCACCCAGTTAAATACTGGCATGCGGAACTTGGTCTTAATTGGCTTCTTGATTTTCACAGCTTAAAAGAAGAGAACCGTGCAATTACACATTTCAGAAATTCAATCAAAAACCTCTTCAACCATTACAGTTATTACTGGGGAGCAGGGAGGCGGCATTTTAACATTGAAAAACATTTAGCCAACAATGAAAAAAATATTCTAAGAATCCATACTGATTAGACTCTCTTGGAAAATTTTAAAAAAAGCAGGGAGAAAGATTTCAAGTCAGTAACTGACTTCTGAGATGATAATTCATATCAAAATTTGGCAACAAGCATATAAAAAAAAATGCATACTTTTTTTCCCTACTAGCTGTCATGAACCGCAATCTAATGCCCACTTTTACCTAAAAATAAATCCAGATAAATTCAAGAGAACTCACTTCTAATTAGACATGCACAGAGTTGCATATTGGAACGCACAAATAGTTTAATCACTGCAAAGTATATATGATTCATGATTTCCTGCCCATGTGATTTTACTCCATTCTCATTCTGACCCCCTTAAAATTAAAACTCCAAACAAAATGCCTTTTGGGGAGGGAGATTAATCTCACTGTCTGAGGAAGAATTATAATCCCTTTATTTAAAAGTTACAGACACTGCATCTGAAGCTTTTAGTCGTGGCTAAATTAAGACTGATAGGAAGGGATAAGGGCTGCTGCAAAGCATTTAGAAGCTGTAAACCGTGATTGCCCAGGTGTTTTAAGAATAAGCCCCACATATAAACACTACTTGGTTTATAGGAAACAATCTAGGGATTGACATTTTCAGACTGATTAGGGACTCAGCCATGTAATTACAATGATTGAGCAGCACATTATGCAAATGTGACATATAATGACTTAAGCCTATTATGACACTAATTGTGTTAAAGACACACATTTGCAAAGATAGAAATGCAATTGTCTGATTCCTCCCATCTCTAAAAAACAGGAAGGAATTTACAGGTCCAGTTCAGACATTTTCAGATGAACCTTGAAATGGGGACCTTCAGAATTACATACATTATCCCACCCATGTAAACGGTACCTGAAATTTGACGTGTGTATTAGGAAAAAAATATTGCTGCCCAATTTAAACAAGCCAGGATTTTGTATTCTAAATGGTGATTTATCACACACACAAATCTAAATTCAAGTAGGGGAAATGTGATATTCAGGCACACCTTCACCATTTCTGGGAAAATGCAGGTATAGCAAGAATAGGAAAATGGACCAAGCTGATGCAGAGAATCAGGGGTTTCTGGTTTTCCGCCACAATTCTTTTTGAGGTGGAACACAGCTATGTAATCTTTTTAACATTCTGGGGATTGGTGTAAGACCTGAAACAACTAAAGGCAGCTCTTTCCTCACCTATCTGGTAAGATTAACTCAACTCCCTCTTGAAGGTATTTTCGCCTGAAGGAGAATGAGTCTGTACTCTATGGCATAACACTTCAAGATTTCTCTTTTATGGGGGAGGGGGGAGAAATCCCATTGATATTTTATTCCAAGAAACAACTAATATTTCTCAGGATTTGTAGTGGTCTTAATTAGCAAATTGAGTGTTGGTGTTAGGAAAATAACAGCATTTTGTAAGCACCTGTGAAAAGGAAAATCTACCAGGGCAGCATTCTTAACTTTCCCATGGAGCGTGCTCTTCAAACTCTTTTTCTACAACCTTACAAATACTATAAAGTGAAAAGTCCCAGCTAATGCCCCTTTGATAAGAGAAATAAAATTTGGCCAAGTCATGGTTTCTACGTTCAAGGTTTCCATGTTGAATAAAAACAAAATACCCTTACCCCAGATGAGATACCCTAAAAGCAATGGCTCTTAACATTAAAAAACTACCTATTTAAAGTGAAAATGCCAAGAACTCATTCTGGGATCTTCCAATAGGAAGAATACCATATTTTGAGCATATGCAAAATAATTTAGAAAAATCCTTGATAATAGTACATAACGTGTCAACATTATATAAACATGATATTAATATTTCTTGTCTGTTTACAATAGAATAGTAAATGTATCCATAATTCTAGTATATATTATTACACCATAGACCTCTGACATAAATACGTAGCATTTGTATAATATTAAATTTTATGTGTAGATTCGATGCAAGACCAATCATGTCTATAGAGGGCAGACAAAGTAATAAGTTAAAGAAGCCAGTAAAACAAACAACCTGTAGGAATGGTTTGTTGCACAAAGAAAATATACATATGTTTTGATCACCAGACAACATGAAGATAATGGCTTTATGAAATTTATAGTATGGATAATATTTTACATAATGCAAACCACCTCATGCTTTTAGATAAGGCAAAAAAAAACCCACCACACATACCCACAAAGAATGCTGCCTTTCAGATCTGAAGCTGAAAAATTACTTCAGAAAGTTTCTGGGCACCTTTTACTCCAATTGCCACCTCCTTAAAGATACAGCATGTTTTCCTGGGCTCCCTTTGTAGCTCTGTAGCCTACGTAAAAGCATATCAGACCTAAGGAGGCACCTTAAGGGTGTGACAAGGTGCTTTGGAATGAGTGTTAATGCTCTGTTGGTGACCCTTAACTCAGATATGTGCTTTTTTGGAATTGCATGGCTATAGTGTAAGCCCAGCGGAAAATCCTGCTTTTATAAGGAGGTGCTAACAGGAATATCACACATGCCCATACCAAACTGTCTTTTCAGCTTTTTATCTGAAACCGAGCACATCCATAATGACAACATATGTGCATGCATGTACACTAGATACACGTGCGTGCAAAACATAACAGGGCAGAAAAGAGAGGTATTAGAAAACAAGGTAAAATACTTAACAAGAAGGAACCTACAGAAAAGCTTGATTGGCCCATCTTAAAGTGAAGCAAAGGGGATAAAGAAGAAAAGGGTTAGCAGTAATCAAAATTAGAGGGGCGTTTAATTTTTTTTTATTTAAACAAAACAATGAAATGACTTTTTCATGTATTACTATTTTTCTACCTAGAAATAATTTTATTCATTGTTATTTAATTTTTCCCTGTCTTGTAATCTGGCTAACAGGAGTACAAGCAAATAAAAAACCAAAATACAAAACATAGAAAACATAAATGTAAGTATGTATTACACCCAATTAACAATTACAAACCTGTTGCATCTCTTTGGGTTTTTTAATACCACAAAATTGGCTCAGAGGTGGCTGCTAAAGGTATGTAAGGGTGTGTGTGTGTAGAGATCTGTGTGTGTTTTACTTAATCTACCTTCAAAACAAAGATAGGGAACCAGACCAAGCTCATCATTCTTGACAATAGCCATTTGACCAGAGTATAATGGGAGTTAAAGTAACTTTTGGAGGGCTCCAGCATGTTACCCATCCACTCATGTTTAGGGCAAAGTGTATTTTTTTGCATCACGGTATCTTAATATGTTACCCTGACACTCAATGACGCAGGGGCCTCTCAAGAATCTTCTTCTGATGTCCCCTAAGCAGGCAACACAAGACATCCATCCACTCTTTTTTCCTTTGGCAGTTTAGCTATTAAAAAACATTTAGCTTAAAATACTATAACAGCAATTAAGCTCCATCAGATGAACCGGTCCTTCTACCAATATCTACCCTAAACAATCCTCTTTTGTGCATGGGCCTTGGAAAACAGAAGACTCAAATATTTTGAATTAAAGTTCTTAATAGGTGTCATTTTCAAAAATACAAGTGTTCCATCTACACCAAAAAGAGGCAGCGACGTTTATGAATTCTACACCAAAAAGAGGCAGCGACGTTTATGAATTCTTGGAGCTCTTTTCCTATTCATGAGCTTTTGCCCCAGGGGCTGAATAGATTTCAATGGGCCAATCTGAGTTACACTTTGGTCTCTTCCAAGTCACACCGGACACAAAGAAACTGTATTAATTATAGCAAAGACAATGCAGCATTGGCAGGGTGGCTGGTCATCAGATTTAAAGGGAGGACTGTGACTAACGATTAAACCAAGTCAATGGCTGCAAGCTGAGTGGGGGACGGGGGACTGGAATTGGGTGAATAGAATTGCCCAGACAATAAGATGTTTTTTTCAGAACCTGGAACTGAATGCCTATTGCCAAATGCACATATACTATCAGAAGGTGAACATGTTTAGATGTTGGATAAAGTCCAAGAGAAAGCACTTACTAAGAGAACATGTATTTGGCTAGCTGAAGTTGCCATGGTGTCAAATTAATACCCCAATGGAGTAGAGGCACCCAAATGGTTTTACGTAGACTATCACAAAACTCTGAAAACATAAAACATATCAGTTCCATGTCCAAAAAGAAAAAAAATAGAACTGGGTCCTACTGCAATCTTTAATTTTCTTTTAATTCTTTCATGGCACCAATCTTCTTCTCTCCGGTCTGGGTGAGCGGAAAACACCCAAAAAACACTAACGACCTGGCTCGAAATTATGCAGGAGGGAGCCCCAGCGGGAGAGCGACATTTGGGGTACCTGAACCATCGTCTATTTGGAGAGTCGTCGCGACTGAGCAGCCTTGGGGCCAGGAGACTGCCCGCAGCATTTCTGACAAGGAAATTGCCCGCAGCATTTCTGACAACGTTCGGCGGCATAAACCAGGATCGTGGCGGCGGCGGCGCGCTGGCGGCGCCGTCTTTGGAGGCTTCTTCTTACAATCCTGGCCTCGTTCCCTCCGTCGACTGTGAGGAGCCTTGGAAGGTGCTTGGCAGCTGTAACTCTAATTCTGGGGAGGCGGTAGGTGATTTGAAACGGCGCTGGACGAAGCTGGGCGGTCGGCTTGCTTGCTGTGACCGCTGCCTCTTTAAGCGCCCCCCCCCTGTTCTATCGGCTCTACTGGCTTGCGAAACGCGGCGCCCTCGGCTCCTTTTAACAATCTTTGTTTGCTCTCCTATGCCATACGAACTATAGACTATACGAACTCTAGACTATCCCAGAGAAGGGGCTGCCTTGGCAGAATACTGGGCGAGATTGGGGAGTTGTCTTTGTTGCCTTCGTGGCCCCTCTTGGATGCCCCCCCCTTCGCCCCATTTGAACTGGCCTTCCCTTTGGTGTGGCCTGTCCTGTGTGAATTTTTCCACGGCTTCGGGGCCTCTCTGCCACCTGGCCCCCTTCATTTATTTACAGCAGTTGGATGCCTGGACTTGCAATCTGGCCACCTTGTGGGTCTATTATTATCTATGGAGGCCCAGAGATGTCATCTCAGCCCTTTCAGAGGAAACCCTTCCTGCTTAGGGCACAGTTTCTGGGACGTGGAGGAAGGGAGAGGGACGGAATACCCCTCTCTGGACTGCTCCCCCCCATTGAACTCAATGAACTCTTGCCAGAACTCCCACCAGATTTGTAGAAGAGAAGATTAAGACAATTAAGACCTTATATAAGCCTTATACGCTTTTTGCACATTGCGCAATTTTTAATTTTTAAATTTAAAATTTTTTATTTTAAATTGGTATGTTGAGTGTATGAGACTGCATGTGATTGAGTGAAAGCGCCCACTTTTATTATCCTATATTGTTGTATTTGTGTGTTTTTAATTATTACGTGGGGACTGTCTGAGTGAACGAATGAGTGTGTCTGATTCGGAGGGCCTGACCGGGAACGCGGGAGCTATAGGTGTGGTTGGGGGAACCACGGACACGGGAGTGGGTCGGAGCATTACGGTCATAACGGGGAGGGGCAGATATGGCGGGGACTTTAGGGCTGGCCATTACCGGGGAAGGAGGGTTCGCTATGTTACAGCGATCCCTCCTTCCGGCCCTATGGGTCCCAGATGGCGCGAGTAGTCAGGACCCTGGTCTCCGGCTGTTGTCGCTAAATGCCAGGTCTGTTGTTCACAAGGCTCCCCTCGTCCGGGACTTAATTTTAGACGAGGGGGCAGACCTGGCATGTATTACTGAAACCTGGCTGGGCCCGGAGGGAGGAGTCCCCCTCGTAGAGATGTGCCCAGAGGGATTTCAGGTGCTTCATCAGCCGAGAGCTCAGGGAAGGGGTGGGGGTGTGGCTATTGTTATTCGGGAGTCTTTGGTTCCTCGTAGGATCCCTGCTCCGGAGCTTGTCGGGTGTGAGTGCCTGCTGGTGAAGCTGGACCTCAAGGGTCAAGTGGGTCTGCTGCTAACGTACCTGCCTCCCAACAGCGTTGCAGCAGCCCTCCCCTCGCTCCTCGAGTTGGTAGCCGAGCTGGCAGTTGAGTTCCCCAGGCTTATGGTCCTGGGAGATTTCAATTTGCCTACGCTCGGTGAACACTCGGATGGGGCGCAGGAGTTCATGGCTTCCATGACAGCCATGGGCTTGACCCAGATAATCCGAGGCCCAACTCACTCTGCGGGTCACACGCTCGACCTCGTATTCCTCTCGGAGCAGTGGACTTGTGATCTTGGTCTGAGGGGTAATGAGATCATACCCCTGTCGTGGTCAGACCACTGCCTACTGAGGCTTGACTTCCGAAGACCAAACCCCCACTGTAGGGAGGAGGAACCGACCAAGTGGTTCCGCCCCAGGCGACTTATGGACCCTTTGAGGTTCCAGACGGAGCTTGGGGTTATTCCTGATGCTCTCGCCCACAGTCCGGTAGAGACTCTGGCTGCCGCCTGGCATTCGGCAGCATCGGAGACCCTCGACCGGATTGCGCCACTACGGCCCCTCCGAGGCGGCGGATCCCGGAGGCCTCCTTGGTTCACCGAGGAGCTCCGGGAGAGGAAGCGCCGGAGGAGACGCCTAGAGCACTTGTGGAGGTCCGATAAATCCGAACCGAACCGAGCACTCTTAACAACCTGCACCAAGGATTACATCAGGGCACTTAGGGCAGCAAAGAGATCTTATATTGCCACCTTGGTTGCGTCCGCCGAGTCTCGTCCAGCCGCCCTGTTTAGGATAACCCGCTCCCTCTTAAATAAGAGGGACACGGGGGACCCCTTGCAGGGTAGGGCTGAGGATTATGCCCAGTTCTTGGCGGACAAAGTTGCTCGGTTTCGGTCGGATTTGGACTCCACCTTTGCAGAGCCAGCAGAGGCACGAGAGGATGATTTGGTTGACCATCGCTGGGTTGAGTTTCAGGATGTTACTTCCGGGGACGTGGACAAGGCCATGAGGGCTGTGAGTGCCTCCACCTGCGTACTGGACCCGTGTCCCTCCTGGCTGGTTGCTAACAGCAGGGAGGTGACACGGAGCTGGATCCAAGCGGTTATTACCGCCTCGCTTCGGGAGGGGCACTTCCCCGCCGCACTTAAAACGGCGGTGGTGAGACCCCTCCTGAAGAAACCATCTTTGGATCCAGCCGTACTTAACAACTATCGTCCAGTCTCCAACCTCCCCTTTATTGGGAAGGTTGTTGAGAAGGTGGTGGCCTACCAGCTCCAGCGGTCCTTGGAGGAAGCCGATTACCTGGACCCCTTCCAGTCCGGCTTCAGACCTGGTTACAGCACAGAAACCGCTTTGGTCGCATTGACCGATGATCTCTGGAGAGCCAGGGATGGAGGCCATGCCTCCATCTTGGTTCTCCTCGACCTCTCGGCGGCTTTCGATACCATCGACCATGGTATCCTTCTGCGACGACTGCGGGAGGTGGGGGTGGGAGGCACTGTTTTACAGTGGTTCTCCTCCTACCTCTCGGACAGGTCGCAGTCGGTGTTGGTCGGGGGTCAGAGATCGACCACGAGGCCCCTATCATATGGGGTGCCGCAGGGGTCGGTCCTGTCCCCCGTACTATTTAACATCTACATGAAACCGCTGGGCGAGATCATTCGGAGGCACGGGATAAGATACCACCAATATGCGGACGATACGCAGCTGTATCTGTCCGCCCCGTGCCAACTCAATGAAGCGGTGGACGTGATGAACCGGGGTCTCGAAGCCGTTAGGGACTGGATGCGGGCTAACAAGCTTGTACTCAACCCAGAAAAGACCGAGTGGCTGTTGTGTTTCCCTCCCAAAAATTTGGCTAGTGTTCCAACGATCAGGCTGGGGGGTCAAAATTTACACCCCTCAGACAGGGTTCGCAACTTGGGAGTCCTCCTGGATCCACAGCTGACTTTTGATCACCACCTGTCGGCTGTGACCAGGGGGGCATTTGCCCAGGTTCGCCTGGTGCGCCAGTTGCGACCCTACCTGAATCGGGAGGCTCTCACAACAGTCACTCGCGCCCTCGTGACCTCTAGGCTGGAATACTGCAACGTGCTCTACATGGGGCTGCCCTTGAAGAGCATTCGGCGGCTTCAGCTAGTCCAGAATGCGGCCGCGCGAGTGATCGTGGGTGCACCTCGGTTCGCCCACATAACACCTATCCTCCGCGAGCTGCACTGGCTACCTGTTGGCCTCCGTGTGCACTTCAAGGTGCTTCTTACTACCTATAAAGCCCTTCATGGTAGTGGATCTGCGTACTTGGGAGACCGCCTTCTGCCAATTACCTCCTCCCGACCCATAAGATCCCACAGATTAGGCCTCCTCCGAGTGCCATCTGCCAGCCAGTGTCGGCTGGCAACTACGCGGAGGAGAGCCTTTTCTGTAGCAGCTCCGACCCTCTGGAACGATCTCCCCGTGGGGATTCGTACCCTCACCACCCTTCAGACCTTCCGCACAGCCCTCAAGATCTGGCTATCCCGCCAGGCCTGGGGGTAAAGATCATAGTTTGCCCCCGCCCGAATGTTGAATGAATGTTGTTTGATCTTAACTACACACTGTATTTTTATGTTATTGTATGTCTTCCCCTCCCATAAGTTGTTAGCCGCCCTGAGTCCCCCCAGGGAAAAGGGCGGCCTATAAATAAACACAACAACAACAACAACAACAACAATCTATACAGTACAAGCTATATTTACTCATTTGATTATCTTCATTCACAAGCAGTGTCATTTTCGAAGTGCACAGCTTAGGACAATAGCGGGATTCAAAACTTTTTACTACCAGTTCTATGGGCGTGGCTTGGTAGGCGTGGCAGGGGAAGGATATTGTAAAATCTCCATTCCCTCCCAATCAGCTGGGACTCGGGAGGCAGAGAATAGATGGGGGCAGAGCCAGTCAGGGGTGGCACTTACCGGTTCTCCAAACTACTCAAAATTTCATGGGCCCCTCTTCAGCCTCAAAACTTCCTCACATATCATGCTTTCTGTTGCTTCTTACCTGCTAATCCTGAGTTGAACACAACGGTAGGAGAGGCCATTCCTGGAAGAGGGGGTGCTAATGGTGGAGGTGGGATAGGAGGTGGTGGTGCTGGTTCTGCAGCTGGACCAGGAAGAGGAGGTGGTGGGGGAGGAGGAGGAGGTGGCGGAGGTGGTGGCGGTGGTGGCGGCGGAGGCATTGGTGCTGCCATGGGACCATTTTGCACTGTGAAATGAAAAATATACACAGCATTTGGAAACATTTCATTAAGTATTTCACTGAATGAGGGAACTGTTCCTCTGCTCCTCAAGGAAGCATGGTTCACCTCTACCTCAAGAGACCTTCACTGAATCCCACCATACTGGAAATTTCCACAAAGTACCTAACTTCCCATTTCAGGGAAAGGTTTTGAGAAGATGGCCAGGCAGGATTTTCACAGGCTTCTGAAATGGATTATCTGGACCCCTTTCGGTCAAGATTCAGCCTTGGGTATGGGATGGAAACATCATTGGCCTTGTTTTCAGATGATTTCTGGCATGGGCAGGAATTTGTGCACATCCATTCCTACTCCTTTTGACCCATTGACCGCAGTAGCCTTCTAAGGTGGGTATGGGGATTGGGGTGGGTGACACTGTATTGTGCTGGTTCTCCTTTCTCTATGGTCTCTACCAGACAGTGGTAAAAAGGGAAAAGAGATCCAGCCTTCAACCCCTTCTCTGTGGGATTCCACAGAATTCAGAACTCCAATTTCTCCTCTTCCACATTAACATGATACCACTGGATGAAACCATGTACTGCTATGGGTGTAGCATAATCATTAGTAAAGGTAAAGGTTCCCCTTGCACATATGTGCTACTCATTCCTGATTCTAGGGGACGGTGCATATCTCCATTTCAAAGCCGAAGAGCCAGTGCCATCTGAAGACATCTCCGTGATCATGTGGCTGGCATGACTAAACGCCAAAGGCGCACGCAACACTATTACCTTCCCACCAAAAGTGGTTCCTATTTTTCTACTTGCATTTTAATGTACTTTCGAAATGCTAGGTTATCAGAAGCTGGGACAAGTAACGGGAGCTAAAGCCGTTACGCAGTGCTAGGGATTCGAACCGCCGACCATTCTGATCGACAAGGTCAGCGTCTTAGCCACTCACCGCATCCATCGTTAAGATACTCAATTGTATCTTTCTGCCTCTAGTGCTTTAAGCATTGCTGTTGATCCTCTATTCTGGTGCCTAAAGGCTATGGAGGACAACAAGCTTCAATTGAACCCTGACAAAACTTAATGACCTTGGTTTTGGGGGCTCTCTGGTTCAGGAACTGTGCCATTTTTAGTAACTGGATGGGGCTGCGTTGACCCAAACAGGCTTAGTGCACAGTCTGGGGATCCTCCTGGACTCACAACTCTTGTTCAAAGAGCAGTTGGCAATTCTGGCGACATGGGCCTTTGCACAGCAACTGAAAGTGAGTGAGTGACCATATAGATTCTCTACATAAAGAAACAAATTCAATTCTCAGTCAGCCCAGTTTACCTGTTTCCAATTCTGCTGCTATCAGTGGCAGAGGTGAAAGTGGTCCTGGAGACCCTGTGTTGGCAGTAGACCCTCCAGAAATGCCAACTGAACCTTCCGATCCTGCTGGTGACACCCCGACAGGTAGGATGTTGATATCACCGTCTCCTTTCTTCTGAATTTTAATGGAGCCTTGCTTTTCCAATTCATGGATCTTTTTCTCTAATGTTGACTGCCGCTGAATGGCTTCCTCCTTTTCTTTGACCATTTTTCTTAGTGTGTGAACTTGTGAATTTGCATCTTTGTATATTTCCTGTGAAGGAACCCCCAGAAAAAAAAGAATTCATTTCATTTGAAAGACAGTGTCAGAAGAAAACATGGGATTTCCAATAAGCTCATCACCT